>NC_134358.1:273367335-273667335 GCF_048569485.1 Anomaloglossus baeobatrachus
GCTGCAAATGTCTTGGCACTAGTGGGACTATAGCAAAGTCCAATAGCCACGTATAGGATGCCACTAGGTACACTGAGTGTGTGCTAGTATAATGGCTTAGTTATAATTAGTTGGAGTGTGCAACGCAGGCAGACGTGCTGCAAATGTCTTGGCACTAGTGGGACTATAGCAAAGTCCAATAGCCACGTATAGGATGCCACTAGGTACACTGAGTGTGTGCTAGTATAATGGCTTAGTTATAATTAGTTGGAGTGTGCAACGCAGGCAGACGTGCTGCAAATGTCTTGGCACTAGTGGGACTATAGCAAAGTCCAATATCCACGTATAGGATGCCACTAGGTTCACTGAGTGTGTGCTAGTATAATGGCTTAGTTATAATTAGTTGGAGTGTGCAACGCAGGCAGATGCGCTCTGCAAATGTCTTGGCACTAGTAGGACTATAGCAAAGTCCAATAGCCACGTATAGGATGCCACTAGGTACACTGAGTGTGTGCTAGTATAATGGCTTAGTTATAATTAGTTGGAGTGTGCAACGCAGGCAGACGTGCTGCAAATGTCTTGGCACTAGTGGGACTATAGCAAAGTCCAATAGCCACGTATAGGATGCCACTAGGTACACTGAGTGTGTGCTAGTATAATGGCTTAGTTATAATTAGTTGGAGTGTGCAACGCAGGCAGACGTGCTGCAAATGTCTTGGCACTAGTGGGACTATAGCAAAGTCCAATAGCCACGTATAGGATGCCACTAGGTACACTGAGTGTGTGCTAGTATAATGGCTTAGTTATAATTAGTTGGAGTGTGCAACGCAGGCAGACGTGCTGCAAATGTCTTGGCACTAGTGGGACTATAGCAAAGTCCAATAGCCACGTATAGGATGCCACTAGGTACACTGAGTGTGTGCTAGTATAATGGCTTAGTTATAATTAGTTGGAGTGTGCAACGCAGGCAGACGTGCTGCAAATGTCTTGGCACTAGTGGGACTATAGCAAAGTCCAATAGCCACGTATAGGATGCCACTAGGTACGAAGAGGGTGTGCTAGTATAATGGCTTAGTTATAATTAGTTGGAGTGTGCAACGCAGGCAGACGTGCTGCAAATGTCTTGGAACTAGTGGGACTATAGCAAAGTCCAATATCCACGTATAGGATGCCACTAGGTTCACTGAGTGTGTGCTAGTATAATGGCTTAGTTATAATTAGTTGGAGTGTGCAACGCAGGCAGATGCGCTCTGCAAATGTCTTGGCACTAGTAGGACTATAGCAAAGTCCAATAGCCACGTATAGGATGCCACTAGGTACACTGAGTGTGTGCTAGTATAATGGCTTAGTTATAATTAGTTGGAGTGTGCAACGCAGGCAGACGTGCTGCAAATGTCTTGGCACTAGTGGGACTATAGCAAAGTCCAATAGCCACGTATAGGATGCCACTAGGTACACTGAGTGTGTGCTAGTATAATGGCTTAGTTATAATTAGTTGGAGTGTGCAATGCAGGCAGACGTGCTGCAAATGTCTTGGCACTAGTGGGACTATAGCAAAGTCCAATAGCCACGTATAGGATGCCACTAGGTACACTGAGTGTGTGCTAGTATAATGGCTTAGTTATAATTAGTTGGAGTGTGCAACGCAGGCAGACGTGCTGCAAATGTCTTGGCACTAGTGGGACTATAGCAAAGTCCAATAGCCACGTATAGGATGCCACTAGGTACACTGAGTGTGTGCTAGTATAATGGCTTAGTTAGGCTTAGTTATAATTAGTTGGAGTGTGCAACGCAGGCAGATGTGCTGCAAATGTCTTGGCACTAGTGGGACTATAGCAAAGTCCAATAGCCACGTATAGGATGCCACTAGGTACACTGAGTGTGTGCTAGTATAATGGCTTAGTTATAATTAGTTGGAGTGTGCAACGCAGGCAGACGTGCTGCAAATGTCTTGGCACTAGTGGGACTATAGCAAAGTCCAATAGCCACGTATAGGATGCCACTAGGTACACTGAGTGTGTGCTAGTATAATGGCTTAGTTATAATTAGTTGGAGTGTGCAACGCAGGCAGACGTGCTGCAAATGTCTTGGCACTAGTGGGACTATAGCAAAGTCCAATAGCCACGTATAGGATGCCACTAGGTACACTGAGTGTGTGCTAGTATAATGGCTTAGTTATAATTAGTTGGAGTGTGCAACGCAGGCAGACGTGCTGCAAATGTCTTGGCACTAGTGGGACTATAGCAAAGTCCAATAGCCACGTATAGGATGCCACTAGGTACACTGAGTGTGTGCTAGTATAATGGCTTAGTTATAATTAGTTGGAGTGTGCAACGCAGGCAGACGTGCTGCAAATGTCTTGGCACTAGTGGGACTATAGCAAAGTCCAATATCCACGTATAGGATGCCACTAGGTTCACTGAGTGTGTGCTAGTATAATGGCTTAGTTATAATTAGTTGGAGTGTGCAACGCAGGCAGATGCGCTCTGCAAATGTCTTGGCACTAGTAGGACTATAGCAAAGTCCAATAGCCACGTATAGGATGCCACTAGGTACACTGAGTGTGTGCTAGTATAATGGCTTAGTTATAATTAGTTGGAGTGTGCAACGCAGGCAGACGTGCTGCAAATGTCTTGGCACTAGTGGGACTATAGCAAAGTCCAATAGTCACGTATAGGATGCCACTAGGTACACTGAGTGTGTGCTAGTATAATGGCTTAGTTATAATTAGTTGGAGTGTGCAACGCAGGCAGACGTGCTGCAAATGTCTTGGCACTAGTGGGACTATAGCAAAGTCCAATAGCCACGTACAGGATGCCACTAGGTACACTGAGTGTGTGCTAGTATAATGGCTTAGTTATAATTAGTTGGAGTGTGCAACGCAGGCAGACGTGCTGCAAATGTCTTGGCACTAGTGGGACTATAGCAAAGTCCAATAGCCACGTATAGGATGCCACTAGGTACACTGAGTGTGTGCTAGTTTAATGGCTTAGTTATAATTAGTTGGAGTGTGCAATGCAGGCAGACGTGCTGCAAATGTCTTGGCACTAGTGGGATTATAGCAAAGTCCAATAGCCACGTATAGGATGCCACTAGGTACACTGAGTGTGTGCTAGTATAATGGCTTAGTTATAATTAGTTGGAGTGTGCAACGCAGGCAGACGTGCTGCAAATGTCTTGGCACTAGTGGGACTATAGCAAAGTCCAATATCCACGTATAGGATGCCACTAGGTTCACTGAGTGTGTGCTAGTATAATGGCTTAGTTATAATTAGTTGGAGTGTGCAACGCAGGCAGATGCGCTCTGCAAATGTCTTGGCACTAGTAGGACTATAGCAAAGTCCAATAGCCACGTATAGGATGCCACTAGGTACACTGAGTGTGTGCTAGTATAATGGCTTAGTTATAATTAGTTGGAGTGTGCAACGCAGGCAGACGTGCTGCAAATGTCTTGGCACTAGTGGGACTATAGCAAAGTCCAATAGCCACGTATAGGATGCCACTAGGTACACTGAGTGTGTGCTAGTATAATGGCTTAGTTATAATTAGTTGGAGTGTGCAACGCAGGCAGACGTGCTGCAAATGTCTTGGCACTAGTGGGACTATAGCAAAGTCCAATAGCCACGTATAGGATGCCACTAGGTACACTGAGTGTGTGCTAGTATAATGGCTTAGTTATAATTAGTTGGAGTGTGCAACGCAGGCAGACGTGCTGCAAATGTCTTGGCACTAGTGGGACTATAGCAAAGTCCAATAGCCACGTATAGCATGCCACTAGGTACACTGAGTGTGTGCTAGTATAATGGCTTAGTTATAATTAGTTGGAGTGTGCAACGCAGGCAGACGTGCTGCAAATGTCTTGGCACTAGTGGGACTATAGCAAAGTCCAATAGCCACGTATAGGATGCCACTAGGTACACTGAGTGTGTGCTAGTATAATGGCTTAGTTATAATTAGTTGGAGTGTGCAACGCAGGCAGACGTGCTGCAAATGTCTTGGCACTAGTGGGACTATAGCAAAGTCCAATATCCACGTATAGGATGCCACTAGGTTCACTGAGTGTGTGCTAGTATAATGGCTTAGTTATAATTAGTTGGAGTGTGCAACGCAGGCAGATGCGCTCTGCAAATGTCTTGGCACTAGTAGGACTATAGCAAAGTCCAATAGCCACGTATAGGATGCCACTAGGTACACTGAGTGTGTGCTAGTATAATGGCTTAGTTATAATTAGTTGGAGTGTGCAACGCAGGCAGACGTGCTGCAAATGTCTTGGCACTAGTGGGACTATAGCAAAGTCCAATAGCCACGTATAGGATGCCACTAGGTACACTGAGTGTGTGCTAGTATAATGGCTTAGTTATAATTAGTTGGAGTGTGCAACGCAGGCAGACGTGCTGCAAATGTCTTGGCACTAGTGGGACTATAGCAAAGTCCAATAGCCACGTATAGGATGCCACTAGGTACACTGAGTGTGTGCTAGTATAATGGCTTAGTTATAATTAGTTGGAGTGTGCAACGCAGGCAGACGTGCTGCAAATGTCTTGGCACTAGTGGGACTATAGCAAAGTCCAATAGCCACGTATAGGATGCCACTAGGTACACTGAGTGTGTGCTAGTATAATGGCTTAGTTATAATTAGTTGGAGTGTGCAACGCAGGCAGACGTGCTGCAAATGTCTTGGCACTAGTGGGACTATAGCAAAGTCCAATAGCCACGTATAGGATGCCACTAGGTACACTGAGTGTGTGCTAGTATAATGGCTTAGTTATAATTAGTTGGAGTGTGCAACGCAGGCAGACGTGCTGCAAATGTCTTGGCACTAGTGGGACTATAGCAAAGTCCAATAGCCACGTATAGGATGCCACTAGGTACACTGAGTGTGTGCTAGTATAATGGCTTAGTTATAATTAGTTGGAGTGTGCAACGCAGGCAGACGTGCTGCAAATGTCTTGGCACTAGTGGGACTATAGCAAAGTCCAATAGCCACGTATAGGATGCCACTAGGTACACTGAGTGTGTGCTAGTATAATGGCTTAGTTATAATTAGTTGGAGTGTGCAACGCAGGCAGACGTGCTGCAAATGTCTTGGCACTAGTGGGACTATAGCAAAGTCCAATAGCCACGTATAGGATGCCACTAGGTACACTGAGTGTGTGCTAGTATAATGGCTTAGTTATAATTAGTTGGAGTGTGCAACGCAGGCAGACGTGCTGCAAATGTCTTGGCACTAGTGGGACTATAGCAAAGTCCAATAGCCACGTATAGGATGCCACTAGGTACACTGAGTGTGTGCTAGTATAATGGCTTAGTTATAATTAGTTGGAGTGTGCAACGCAGGCAGACGTGCTGCAAATGTCTTGGCACTAGTGGGACTATAGCAAAGTCCAATAGCTACGTATAGGATGCCACTAGGTACACTGAGTGTGTGCTAGTATAATGGCTTAGTTATAATTAGTTGGAGTGTGCAACGCAGGCAGACGTGCTGCAAATGTCTTGGCACTAGTGGGACTATAGCAAAGTCCAATAGCCACGTATAGGATGCCACTAGGTACACTGAGTGTGTGCTAGTATAATGGCTTAGTTATAATTAGTTGGAGTGTGCAACGCAGGCAGACGTGCTGCAAATGTCTTGGCACTAGTGGGACTATAGCAAAGTCCAATAGCCACGTATAGGATGCCACTAGGTTCACTGAGTGTGTGCTAGTATAATGGCTTAGTTATAATTAGTTGGAGTGTGCAACGCAGGCAGATGCGCTCTGCAAATGTCTTGGCACTAGTAGGACTATAGCAAAGTCCAATAGCCACGTATAGGATGCCACTAAAAAACACTTAGTGTGTGCAAGTATAATGGCTTAGTTATAATTAGTTGGAGTGTGCAACGCAGGCAGATGCGCTCTGCAAATGTCTTGGCACTAGTGGGACTATAGCAAAGTCCAATAGGCACGTATAGGATGCCACTAGGTACACTGAGTGTTTGCTAGTAAAATTGCTTAGTTTAAAAAAGTTGTAGTGTGCAATGCAGGCAGACGTGCTCTGCAAATGTCTTTGCACTAGTGGGACTATAGCAAAGTCCAATAGCCACGTATAGGATGCCACTAGGTACACTGAGTGTTTGCTAGTAAAATTGCTTAGTTTAAAAAACTTGGAGTGTGCAATGCAGGCAGATGTGCTCTGCTAATGTCTTTGCACTAGTGGGACTATAGCAAAGTCCAATAGCCACGTATAGGATGCCACTAGGTACACTGAGTGTGTGCTAGTATAATGGCTTAGTTATAATTCGTTGGAGTGTGCAACGCAGGCAGATGCGCTCTGCAAATGTCTTGGCACTAGTGGGACTATAGCAAAGTCCAATAGCCACGTATAGGATGCCACTAGGTACACTGAGTGTTTGCTAGTAAAATTGCTTAGTTTAAAAAAGTTGTAGTGTGCAATGCAGGCAGACGTGCTCTGCAAATGTCTTTGCACTAGTGGGACTATAGCAAAGTCCAATAGCCACGTATAGGATGCCACTAGGTACACTGAATGTTTGCTAGTATAATGGCTTACTTAGAATGAGTTGGAGTGTGCAGAGGACAAGAGGGTACAGTGGCAGGATTGTGGTGCTCTGGGTAGAGGAATGGAAGCCTGCCTTTCTATTCCCTCCTAATGGTGAAATGCAGGGAGGAAATCCCTGACCTGGGCTACACAGACGCTGTTGCTGTTTGCAGGACCTGTCACTTATGGCTCTCTGACCCTGCCGCTTTGAGCCCTTAAAAGGACTGCTAGAATGTGCTCTCCCTAAGCTGTCTAACGCTGTGTATGCAGCGCATACAGCTGTATCGGCTATAGGACTCAGGAGGACGGAGCTGCGACACTGATGTCTGACACCAAAGACGCAGAAGGCAGATAATGGCGTTCGTGAAGAAAATGTCCGGTTTTATAATGCAGGGACATGTGACATGCAGATCCTATCACACATGCCGTTGCTTCTCTGGCTCAAAGTCCACTTAGGTGTGTGTGTGTCTGTGATTGGCTGACATGCTGGCCCGCCCCACAAGACGCGCGCGCTTAGGGAAGGAAGACAAGAAAAAAAAAAAAAAATGGCGATCGCCATTATAGAAACAGCAGTGATCTGAAGGCGCTGTTCACGCACACTATACACTGAAATGTGATAATAGTTTGATTCACAGAGTGACTTACACTATTACAGCAGAAACCAAGCTAGGATTTAGCTTTTTTTTGCTGCTAGAACCGTTCTCGAACGTTTCTAGAACTATCGAGCTTTTGCAAAAAGCTCGAGTTCTAGTTCGATCTAGAACATGCCCCAAAATCACTCGAGCCGCGAACTGGAGAACCACGAACCACGAACCGCGCTCAACTCTACTAGGCAGCTTAGACAACATAGGTATCACCGTCTCTTATAAAACGCAGCAGTTTATTTATTAGACTCAACATAAACTGCTAAACAAAATGTAACAAAGCCTCTCCTGGCTTAGGCTAGTTTCACACTTGCGTTGGCAGGACTCCGTCAAAACAGTACCTGCGTTAAAACGACGCATCCGTCAAACAACGGATCTCCAACTGACCTACTGACGTGTTATTTTACTGGAATCCGTTAATGGATTTCAGTAAAATAACGGATCTGTTACGTCCGTTGCATCCGTTATGCTTCCGTTATCCGTCAAAAAAACGGAATCCGTCGGAATCCATTTCTTTGCTAATTGGATAATTAGGGGGCGTTCATCATGAAATTTGCATTTTCAAGTGTATATATACGAGCGGAGGCACAGTCTATCTCAGACAGCCCAGAAAAGGAGAGAAATGGATGTCATAACGGGGAAGATCGCTGAAGCCTATATCGAATATTCCTACCAGACAAATGTCTTGGCGTATCGATTTTCCGAAGATCAACGGCAATGTCATCATCAACATAGAAGGTGTCGCTACTGGGTTCACCCCATTAATGAAAGCAGGATTTTCCGTGGTGTCTTTTACACTCTGTACCTTGAATTGAGAAGGCACCCTGAAAAATTTGTCAACTATGTGCGCATGCCTGAGGAAACTTTTAATCATCTATTGGAGCGGGTGGATCCTTTTATCAAGCGGAAAGATACATTTTTCCGTAAGACTATTAGTCCTGCCGAGTGTCTACTCATTACTTTGAGGTAAGCATGTGGTACACAAAATGTAATGTAATTTTTTTCCATGTATGATTGATTATTAATTTTTCTTTTGATCTTTTACAGATTTCTCGCTACTGGAGAATCATACTCCTCCTTACACTTTCAATTCCGAGTGGGGATTTCTACAATTTCTGGAATCGTCAACTCCACATGCCAGGCTTTGTGGGAATGTTTAAAAGACGAATATATTCCTCACCCCACAGAGCAGCAATGGATGGATGCAGCTGATAAATTCTACGAAATATGCAACTTCCCTAAATGCTGCGGTGCCGTGGACGGTAAGCATGTCAGGATTCTTAAGCCCCAAAACACTGGATCAGAATACTACAATTATAAAAAAAAAAATTCTGTTGTGCTAATGGCAATTGCCGATGCACAGTATAAGTTTTTGGCTGTGGACATTGGGGCATTTGGCCGAGCAAATGAAGTTTTAAAAAATTCGGCAATTGAAAGAAATCTTTACGGAGGACATTTTGCATTCCCGCAACCAAAACCGCTTCCACAAAGTGAAGGACCACTATTCCCCTTTGTATGTTTGGGGGATGAGGCCTTTCAATTGTCCCAAAACTTATTAAAACCATACTCAAGTCGTGGGCTAACACATGAGAATTTTTTTTTTAATTATCGCATAAGCCGAGCAAGGCGCATGGTCGAATGTGCTTTTGGGATTTTAACTGCTCGCTGGAGGATCTTGACAACTGCAATAAATGTTAAAGTAGAGACTGTTGACGAAATAATCAAAGCCTGTGTCATATTACATAAATTTTGTTGTCCAATGACGTTCCTCCACTTGAAGAAGAAATGACAAACTGTACCCTAACACAATACAGCAATGTATCCTTCCGTACCACCACTGAAGTCTTGCGTATTCGGGACGAGTTTGCGTCATATTTTGTGTCGGATATTGGTCGTTTGGAGTGGCAGCATACAATGGTTTGATGTACTTAGATTTTAATCCGTGTCTGAGAATGTATATTTTGTGATTTTGTGTAACATTTTAATCCATGTCTGATAATGTTTATTTGGTTATTTTCTATGTTTATAGTCTAAATTTTACTAAAATTTCTTACAAATGATATACAAAATGTATGTATGCATTTTAAATTTGAAAATTGTTATTGTTTTTTTTTTCTAAAGTTTGTATTTAAAAAGCAAAGTTGGTTTCATTTTTGTATCATTATTACTGAAACCAAAACCAGTTGTACTGCAGCCAAGTTCAGACAGTGAAAGTGTGACACCCGGGCAAACCTGATAGTCTGATGACAGTACACCCCTTTAGGCCTGCGCCACACATCCGTGCCTCCGGCACGTGTTTGTCATTTTTTACACGTACCGGCGGCACGGAGACACTTTAACCAATGCTACCCTATTGTAGCAGGCACACACACGTAAAACCACACGGAACATGTGTCCGTGTGCGTTTGTACGTGTGTGCGTTTTTGAAAGCGCTGACATGTCCGTTTTTTCACCGGCAGCACGGGTGTTACACGGCCCGCACCCGTACCACACGGGTGTAGTGTGGATGCGGTCCCGTGTGACACGTGCCGGCGAAAACACACATGTCATTGAAAAAAAACCAAAACATTAACTCACCTTCTCCAGCCCTCCTGTCTCTGCCGCTGCTGCCTCTTGCTGCCGACCGCTGCTCATTATTCTCATTGAATATTCACTTCACTGCCTGGCAGCAGCAGCAGCGGGGAGACGGGAGGGCTGGAGACCGAGGATCAGCACCACGGACAGCAGCGCGGACATCAGGAAGGACCAGGTGAGTATAATAATTACCGATTCTACGTGTGCTATCGCGGATAGCACACGTAGAACACACGTGTCACGCACGTACCAGAGACACGTACTTACCTGCACGCAACACGCAGGGAAAATACGTGTCTCTCGGCACGTGCGTGAATTTCACGTGAGTGTGGCAGAGGCCTTACAGGAATCGCCTTTCTCCTTGTGAATTCACACCACACATCACACATAACATCTGCCACAAATGTCGTTATGCTATACTATCCCCGTGTCACCACAAATCCCCCTTTAAACTGAACTACACCTCCTCTACCCGTGTAGTGGCATGCATCTTGCTATCCCACAACATCGGCACCAGCCACTGTATGTGTACCATTATCCCATTTTTAATATGTATTTCAATTAAATAAGTAAAAATAAAAACAAACACAATGTTAAAGAAAAAATAATGATTTAATAAACATAAATTTAAAGTGCAGGGCATACATATTTGCTGTCACACATCGCTAGCAGGCAATGTAATTTATTAGAATATCCTATCACATTTAAAAAACAATAAACACTATAAATTTTGGTAATGTGGGGTGGAGACATCGCTGGAACCGCTCGCAGGATTGTTCCCTCCAACAGTTGGGGTATGAAGTGTGGATTGGGTAGGTGAAGGTTGGGTAAGAGGTAATGGTGAGGGTGTAGAAAAACAAAGAAGTGGTGGGCAGAAAAGGGCTTGAAAGACAAGATAGTTGAGGGCTGGGAGATGGGTGAGAGCTGGTAGAAGGGTGAGGTATTGGAGTTGGTTGAGGGGTGGTATAAGTCAGAGTGTTAGAAAATGGAACGGTGGAGGTTGGATAAGATGTTGGGGTTCGGAAGGAGGAAGAAGAATGATGGAACGGGTTAGGAAGTGCAGGAGACAGTGCGGTTGGGGATGGAGTTGTGGAAGTGTTGTCGTGTGGGCTTGAAAATGGAGATGGGGAATAAAGGGATGTTTGGACTGATCTGGTATTGTGCATAGGGTTTCTGGAATGGGTGGGAATTGCAGATTGTGAGTATTGGGCATGGTGCATGTAAGTTTGGGTTACTTGGTGAGTCTGTGTCGGAGGCTGTAAGTGGACTGGGGGTGGCATCTGAGGGGCTGTAGATAGATGTGGTGCAGTGGTGGGAGGGGGATGTTGATGGAGTTGCTGGATGGCATTCTGGAAAGCCCTCATTACATGTATTTGCTAAACAGACGGTAGGCTTTCCAGGTCACCGATAACTGAATGGAAAAAATGTTGAGTAGGTGTTTGCCTTACAGCTGAAAGCACCTCATCCATCTTGCTGGTCAACACTTGTAAACTATGGTTTACAAGGTTGAAGACAGTGATTATTTGGTCTGATAACACTTTGATGAAACTATGGATCGATGCGTTCAGGTGTAAGAACTCGGGGCTGCTCCTATTCTGACCACTGTGTCGCTGACGACCCGAACCTAACGCGGTTCGAGTTTCGTGAGCGTCAGAGTGGTCAGATAAGGGAACACCTACTCTCTGACCAGCCTCATGTAATGAGGTTTGCTAGTATGCCGATGGGCAGGTTGGGTAAGAGGGGAAAGATGGGAGGTTAGAGAGTGAGGAATTGGAGGGATTGGTAGAAGAGAGGGAGGGCTGTGAAGTTGAGGTGGAAGGGAGGGAGGGTTCAGAAGAGGTAGAAGGAAGGGAGGGATCAGAAGGAAAGGGCCTGTTGGAGGGTTCACCGGTGACGTTCTGTTCATCAATCGCTCCAAGAGGGTTCAGTTGGGATGCAGGCTCCACGGTGCTACAGACGGTTCTGTGGAATGAGAAAAAAACAAAAAAATGAACATATATTATTCACATTTGCCGTAGCATGTAAAAGGATACATACATTCATAGATGGGGAAATTAAAGACCAAAAAAATATATACATACCTTCTTGGAAGCATGCTGCCTCTTAGGAACGCAAGGGCACGCCCATATGGTATTGTGTGCCTTTGCGTGCCGCCGAACCGCTTGGAGCCTGCATCTCCTTGTTTAAGTCCCTCTTGAAGCGATCATGAAGTGAACGCCACCGGGTCGTCAGACGGATAACTGCAAAGAGAAAAAAAAAAAAAATTAAATACATCTTTGAATATGGTAAGTTTTGCAAGACATGTTTGTAATACTTACTTGCTCTTTTACGGTTCCTAGTGTCAAGGTCCTCCCACCCATCTATAAGTTCTGCTGCCACTTCTTCCCAGAGCCGCCGGGTGATGAGAGAATTGGCATGGCGGTTGTCTCTCATGTCCCACAGCGGCTCTCGAGCATGGACGCGGTTGATGAGGAGTTCGACATCGATGCCACCTCCCTCTCCATCCGAATCCTCGTCCTGCCTCTGCCGTGAGACCTGTCAACGAAACAAAATTAAGTATTAAAATAAAGTAAAAAAAAAAAATGTTTAACATTTACAAACCATGGAAGGCATCAGAAAAAACAAACAAACAAAAAAAAAACTCACATTGCTGCGACCATCGCCATGCCGACGACGACTCTGGGAGAAGCGAGGAGGACCTCTAATGTTCGGAACATCGACCTTAGAAAAAAAAAATGTAAGTAATGCAATCCACTAGCTAATTGTACGTAGTTAGTGACGGTACCTCCATAGCTAACGTAGCTATGGTACCTACGTAGTTACGGTGACTACGCGTCGCTATGTGTGTAGTTAGTGTAGCTATGTGTCAATAGTTAGGTAGTTATGGTAGGTATGTAGATAGGGTAGGTATGTGTCGGTAGGTATAGTATGTAGGCATGTATAAAGCTATGTGAGGTATGCATGTATGTAGGTAGTAGATATGTCGCGTTATTTGTGATGTCAATGAAGTGGATATACTTACATCCTGCGAACTCTCTCCATGCATATCTCCACCCTCTCGCACGTTTCCTACAGCTTCGAGCGGTGCGGGTTCCGCCGCTGCCGCCTCCTCTGTTGTATTTTCATCCTAAAAAAAAAATAAATAAATAAAAACGAGGTAAGAATAATTTTTTTTTTAAAAAAAAAACAAAAAAAAATATTTATTATTACCTGGAATAGGTCAGGGCTTGGTGTGCTGGATTCTGCTAACATTCTCAAATAGATCTATTTTTTGGGAAATTAAAAATTAGCACAAACAATACAATAATTTAGAAAAGCGGTGATTAACACTAAAGGTATACTTACATGTTTGTCTAATTCAAAATTTTAAATGACCACAAGGATTTAACCGCGTATTAAAGCTTCTCACAGGTGTTGCTTAATTTTTTCTTTGATGTAACCTATATTTTGGGAATTAAAAAAAAAAGTTAAAAAAAGGAAACTAAAGGGGGGGGAGGTGAGGCGTTTTGGTGGGGTTGGTTTGATGGTGAGGGTGTGGTGTGGTTAAATTATAAAAATTAAAAAAAAAAAAAATAATGGAATTTTTTAAAAAATTTTACATAAAAAAAAAAAAAATTAAGCCAGTGACAGTAACTGGCATATTCTACCTTCAAAAAAAACAACCTATGTTTAGTTATTTTGGTCTTCCACCGCAAAATAAAGTTTAATTGCACCTCTTAACCAAAACCAATAAACAGGCTAAACAAGAGATAAAATGACGTGAAATAATGCAACATACACTGCTTTTGCAAAATTTTATTTGTATTTTTTCTTTTTTTTTTTTTTTTTAAAAAGGTTAATGAACTTTTTATTGATCACAAGAAAAAGCAATACAAAGAGGTGCTGGGGCTGGGGGTGGTGGGTGGGTGCTGGGGGGGTGCTGGGGCTGAGGGTGGTGGTGGGTTTGCTGGGGCTGAAGGTGGTGGGGGGCTGCTGGGGCTAAGGGTGGTGGTGGGGTGCTGGGGCTGAGGGTGGTGGGGGGGTGCTGGGGGGGGCTTGGGTTGGTGGGGTTCAGGAAGGTTGTCTTTTCTCACCAATGGAATCCCGGGCTCCAGGTAGGCAGGCAGGGCTCCAGGCAGGCAGGGCTCCAGGCAGGGAGGACTCCAGGCAGGCAGGCAGGCAGGGCTCCAAACAGGCAGGCAGGCAGGGCTCCACGAGTGATGATCTTGACACCTTCTCTGAGATGTATTTATACCCAATCACTAATTGGTAGCAATCAAGATAATTGCTAGAGCAAACTAACCATGCAGGATTCCGTTAACGGATTCCGCCTCTTAACACAGAGCGCAGGAATCCGCTAACATAGGACAACATTAGACACCTTGACGGATTTCAACGGAATCTGTCATGGTGCGCTATTTTAACGCTACAAAAAACGTTACATGCTGCGTTCAATCCGCTAGATGCAGCGTCAAAATAACGACGCTGCGTCGTCCAGCAGATGCAACGCAGACACTTGTGTTACAGTGCGTCGTCCATACAACTCTATGGAGAATAGCGCAGTCCGTTAACGGACTGCGCTATTCTCCATAGTGACAGAATGCGCTGAACGCAAGTGTGAAACTAGCCTTAAAGGAAAATATAACATCCACATACCGTGGGCTTCCAGTCCAAACGTCTCTCTTCAGTCTTCACACAGACTGAGATCTCCAGCACACATCCTCTCTCACTCCACTCTCAGGCTTCTCTCTGTTTCTAAAACTAACAGTCTCTTAAACCCAACTGGATACACCCACAGGTGGAGGTATGTGATTCTCCAGGTCTGTCCATCACACTGGTCACAGTTTAAAGGGAACCTAACCCTTAATTACAACCCTATTTCTGTGGAACTACAGGTCCCAGAGTCACACCTTCAGTTCAATATCACAGGGGGATCCTTCTCCACTGCGACCATCCACAACATTGGTGGTCGCTACCTCACAATATATAATATATATATATATAGATATATATATATATACAGTTCTGACCAAAATTGTTAGCACCCTTGAAATTGTTCCAGAAAATTAAGTATTCCCTCAGAGAATTAATAATACACTCCCTACACTGCCCCTCTCGATAACACACCCTTTACATCGTCCCTCTCTATAACATACCCATACACAATGCCCCTGTGTATAATATCCCCCACAGAAACTGTTCCTCTATAATATCCCTCAAACACACACACTGCTCCTCTGTATATTATCCCCCACACACAGTGCTCCTCTATATCGCTCCCACACACACTGCTCCTCTATATAATATTCCCCCCACACACTACTCCTCTGTATAATATGCCTCCCAAATGCCCCCTGCTACTCTGTATAAAATCCCAGCCACACAAACCGCTCCTCTGTATAATATCCCCCCACACACTGCCTCTCTGTATAACATCCCCCACACACACTGACACTCTGTATAATATCCCCATACACACACTATCCCTCTGTATAATATCCCATGAGTATACTGCCCCTTTGTATACTATCCCCCACACAATCTGCCACTCTTTTTAATATATATATATATATATATATATATATATATATATATATATATATATATATGTGTATATCCTTGCATGCATTGCCCCTCTGTATACTATGCCCCCACACACATAGCCCCTCTGTATAATATCCTCCTTGTATATATCTCCCCTTCCTGGTATATATGTCACTATCTTGGTATATATGTCCCCATCTTGGGCCCTTCCTGGCATGTATGTCCCCATCCTGGGCCCTCCCTGGTATATATGCCCACATCCTGGTTTATTGTCCTCATCCCGGTATGTATAGCCCCTCCTGGTCACATTCTGATATTTATGTCCCTGTCTTGGGTTTTGTCCCCTTCCTGGAATATATGTCCTCCTTCTTGTATATATGTCCCCTTCCAGTGCCCCTTCTGTGTATAAATATCCCCCTCCTGGGCACATTATGGTATAAGGTCCCCATCTCATTTTTGTCCTCTTCCTGGTATATATGTCCTCCTACTTGTATATATGTCCACTTCCAGGGACCCTCTTGGTGTATATATAGCCCCCTCCTGGGCACATTCTGGTATATACACATTCAGGACATATATACCAGTAATGGGACAAAAACCAGGATGGGGACCATTACTGGCATAAAGGTCCTCCTTTTTATATATATACTGTATTCATTATGTGTGTGTGTGTGTGTGTGTGTGTATGTGTGTGAGTGTGTGTGTGTATATATTTTTTTATATATATATATATATATATATATATATATATATATATATATATATATATATACAGTGCCTACAAATAGTATTCAACCCCCTGCAGATTTAGCAGGATTGATAAGATGCAAATAAGTTAAAGCCTGCAAACTTCAAACAAGAGCAGGATTTATTAACAGATGCATAAATCTTACAAACCAACAAGTTATGTTGCTCAGTTAAATTTTAATATATTTTCAACATAAAAGTGTGGGTCAATTATTATTCAACCCCTAGGTTTAATATTTTGTGGAATAACCCTTGTTTGCAATTACAGCTAATAATCATCTTTTATAAGACCTGATCAGGCCGGCACAGGTCTCTGGAGTTATCTTGGCCCACTCCTCCATGCAGATCTTCTCCAAGTTATCTAAGTTCTTTGGGTGTCTCATGTGGACTTTAACCTTGAGCTCCTTCCACAAGTTTTCAATTGGGTTAAGGTCAGGAGACTGACTAGGCCACTGCAACACCTTGATTTGTTCCCTCTTGAACCAGGCCTTGGTTTTCTTGGCTGTGTGCTTTGGGTCATTGTCTTGTTGGAAGATGAAATGACGACCCATCTTAAGATCCTTGATGGAGGAGCGGAGGTTCTTGGCCAAAATATCCAGGTAGGCCGTGCTATCCATCTTCCCATGGATACGGACCAGATGGCCAAACCCCTTGGCTGAGAAACAGCCCCACAGCATGATGCTGCCACCACCATGCTTGACTGTAGGGATGGTATTCTTGGGGTCGTATGCAGTGCCATCCAGTCTCCAAACGTCACGTGTGTGGTTGGCACCAAAGATCTCGATCTTGGTCTCATCAGACCAGAGAACCTTGAACCAGTCTGTCTCAGAGTCCTCCAAGTGATCATGAGCAAACTGTAGACGAGCCTTGACATGACGCTTTGAAAGTAAAGGTACCTTACGGGCTCTTCTGGAACGGAGACCATTGCGGTGGAGTACGTTACTTATGGTATTGACTGAAACCAATGTCCCCACTGCCATGAGATCTTCCCGGAGCTCCTTTCTTGTTGTCCTTGGGTTAAGGGGGTTTTACACACTGCGACATCGCTAATGCGGAGTCGTTGGGGTCACGGAATTTGTGACGCACATCCGGCCGCATTAGCGATGTTGCTGCGTGTGACACCGATGAGCGATTTTGCATCGTTGCAAAAACGTGCAAAATCGCTCATCGGTGACATGGGGGTCCATTCTCGATTATCGTTACTGCAGCAGTAACGATGTAGTTCGTCGCTCCTGTGGCAGCACACATCGGTATGTGTGACGCCGCAGGAACGAGGAAGCTCTCCTTACCTGCCTCCCGGCCGCTATGCGGAAGGAAGGAGGTGGGCGGGATGTTACGTCCCGCTAATCTCCGCCCCTCCGCTGCTATTGGGCGGCCGCTCCGTGATGTCGCTGTGACGCCGCACGGACCGCCCCCTTAGAAAGGAGGCAGATCGCCGGTCACAGCGACGTCGCCGGGCAGGTAAGTATGTGTGACAGGTCTGGGCGATGCTTTGCGGCATGGGCAGCGATTTGCCCGTGTCGCGCAACAGATGGGGGCGGGTACCCACACTAGCGATATCGGGACTGATATCGCAGTGTGCAAAGTAGCCTTTAGCCTTGACTCTTCGGACAAGCCTGGCCTTGGCACGGGTGGAAATTTTCAAAGGCTGTCCAGGCCGTGGAAGGCTAACAGTAGTTCCATTCCACTTCCGGATGATGCTCCCAACAGTGGAGACAGGTAGGCCCAACTCCTTGGAAAGTGTTTTGTACCCCTTGCCAGCCTTGTGACCCTCCACGATCTTGTCTCTGATGGCCTTGGAATGCTCCTTTGTCTTTCCCATGTTGACCAAGTATGAGTGCTGTTCACAAGTTAAGTTTGGGGAGGGTCTTAATTAGTCAGAAAAGGCTGGAAAAAGAGATAATTAATCCAAACATGTGAAGCTCATTGTTCTTTGTGCCTGAAATACTTCTTAATACTTTAGGGGAACCAAACAGAATTCTTGTGGTTTGAGGGGTTGAATAATAAATGACCCTCTGAATAAACTTTTCACAATTTAAAAAAAAAAAACAAAAAACATTCTTTTTTGCTGCAGTGCATTTCACACTTGCAGGCTGATCTACAGTCCAAATGTCACAATGCCAAGTTAATTCCGAATGCGTAAAACTGCTAAATCTGCAGGGGGTTGAACACTACTTGTAGGAACTGTGTGTATATATATATATATATATATATATATATATATATATATATATATATATATATATATGTATACAGTCATATGAAAAAGTTTAAGCACCCCTATTAATGTTAACCTTTTTTCTTTATAACAATTTGGGTTTTTGCAGCAGCTGTTTCAGTTTCATATATCTAATGGACTCAGTAATATTTCTGGATTGAAATGAGGTTTATTGTACTAACAGAAAATGTGCAACCCGTTTTTTTTAAACAAAATTTGACCACTGCAAAAGTATGGGCAACCTTATCAATTTCTTGTTTTGAACACTCTTAACTACTTTTTACTGGCTTACTAAAGCACTAAATTGGTTTTGTAACCTCATTGAGCTTTGAACTTCATAGGCAGGTGTATCTAATCATGAGAAAAGGTATTTAAGGTGGCCACTTGCAAGTTCTTCTCCTATTTGAATCTCCTATGAAGAGTGGCATCGTGGGCTCCTCAAAAAAACTCTCAAATGATCTGAAAACAAAGATTATTCAACATAGTTGTTCAGAGGAAGGATACAAAAAGTTGTCTCAGAGATGTAAACTGTCAAGTTTCCACTATGAGGAACAAAGTAAGGAAATGAAAGAACACAGGTACAGTTCTTGTTAAGCCCAGAAGTGGCAGGCCAAGAAAAATATCAGAAAGGCAGAGAAGAAGAATGGTGAGAACAGTCAAGGACAATCCACAGACCTGCAGCATCATGTTGCTGCAGATGGTGTCAATGTGCATCGGTCAACAATATAGTGCACGTTTGCAGAAGGAGAAGCTGTATGGGAGAGTGATGCGGAAGAAGCTGTTTCTGCAAGTACGCCACAAACAGAGTTGCCTGAAGTATGCAAAAGCACATTTGGACAAGCCAGTTGCATTTTGGAAGAAGGTCCTGTGGACTGATGAAACAAAGATTGAGTTGTTTGGTCATACAAAAAGGCGTTATGCATGGAGGCAAAAAAACACGGCATTCCAAGAAAAGCACTTGCTACCCACAGTAAAATTTGGTGGAGGTTCCATCATGCTTTGGGGCTATGTGAAGAATGCCGGCACCGGGAATCTTGTTAACGTTGAGGGTCGCATGGATTCAACTCAGTATCAGCAGATTCTTGACAATAATGTGCAAGAATCAGTGATGAAGTTGAAGTTACACAGGGGATGGATATTTCAGCAAGACAATGATCCAAAACACCGCTCCAAATCTACTCAGGCATTCATGCAAAGGAACAATTACAATGTTCTGGAATGGCCATCCCAGTCATCAGACCTGAATATCATTGAAAATCTGTCTGATGATTTGAAGCGTGCTGTCCATGCTCGACGACCATCAAACTTAACTGAACTGGAATTGTTTTGTAAACAGTAATGGTCAAATATACCTTCATGCAGGATCCAGGAACTCATTAAAAGCTACAGGAAACGACTAGAGGCTGTTATTTTCGCAAAAGGAGGATCTACAAAATATTAATGTAACTTTTATGTTGAGGTGCCCATACTTTTGCAGCGGTCAAATTTTGTTTAAATGCGGATTGCACATTTTCTGTTAGTACAATAAACCTCATTTCAATCCAGAAATATTACTGAGTTCATCAGTTATTAGATATAGGAAACTGAAATAGCTGTTGCAAAAACCCAAATTTTTATAAAGTAAAAAGGTTAACATTAATAAGGGTGCCCAAACTTTTTCATATGACTGTACATTTAGAAGGGCACTCTTTCTCATAACCTTGGGAGGGCCCAATGGTGGCACTCTCCCAGAAATTTTGGAGGGTACGTCCTCTATCATACATTTGGGAAGGCCCACTGGTGGCCCTCGGCCAGAAAGTTGGGAGGGCCATTCCTCTAGCATACATTTGGCAGAGCCCACAAGTGGCCCTCTACTATAAGTTTGGAAGGGCCGTTTCCCATACATTTGGGATGGCCGTCTAATTCCTGACATCAGTCCCAACCTGGAAGCACTGCAGCACTGTCTCGGCAAAGCGGCAACAGGCTTTGCATAAATCACTATCTTTAGAAGATAAAGCACACACTGCAGCAGAGTTGTTGAAAGCTCTAATTCACCAGACAAATATGTGCCTCTTGGCATCGGAACCTCCAACCATCCATGGTCATGTGTGATAATGTGCCTGTAACCTGGTGGTGGTTCTGAAGCTTGTCAAGCTTTCACAACTACCATGGCAGGGCAATGCACTCAACTTAGTGGTTAAGCGGTTTTTGAAAAACAAACCCAATTTGCTTGAGCTACTTGTGTAGTTACATTGTGTGTGCTCTTATTTCCACAAGTTAACACCAGCTGCCAGTTGTAAGGAGGCACTTAAGCAGCACTTGCAAGTGGCAGCTCACCGTCAGGTATGTGACATGAACACATGCTGTACTGCACATTGCACATGCATTTGACAAGGTTTTGACCAACAGAAAGCATTAGTTGAATACCATTTATACAGCGCCAAACATATTTCACCGTACTTTTCAATACCAGCTACAATATAGCCATCGGTAATACGGTTAGCTTCCACTCAATTATTGAAGAGTGAACATAAATGTCTGAGATCGGTGAGTTTCTACAAAAATATGAGGAAACGACTAAGATGGTGGTGATGACACCATAATCAGGGTAGCCATCCATTTTTTTTGTGTTCTAAAAAAAGGAAAATTTACATGTGCGACAGGTGGATATGCAGGAAGAAAGTACAAAGAGTTCTATGTGCTTGACAATCCTCTGTCCAGGATGCAGGTGCACATGCCTCCTAGCCTGCACCTACAGTTGCACATTTGCAAGCACATTCAGCAATGTTGACAGATTTTTTTTTTATAGCCTAGCATTCATTTATCAATAATCCAGGCCTTGACATGGAAACGAAAATATACAGCCAGCCAAACAAGCACCCACCCACAGGCCAAAACAATAAGCTGGCATATTTACAAACTGCTTGTCTTAGAAATGTGGCCATATAGGCTTTTAGACACTGGGGCTTGCCACAACCTCATGGAAACAGCTGGACTTCGGGGCTTCCTCCCGAGCCTCCACTATTTTTGCCATACAACAGCAAGTATATTATAATGTCACCCATGTCATCACCAACATAGTTAATCACAATGTCGCCCAAGTGACCTATAAATGCACAAGTAATTGTGGCCAGGGATGAAAAGTTTCTTTTCTCCCTGCACCTTTGTGCACACAATGATAAACAAATCAGAAGACATTTAAATAAAGGCTCCTAAACAGGCTAAGGGCGGCATTACATGCAACGATTTATCGTGCAATTGCATGAGTGATTGCACCTGCCCCCGTCGTTTGTGCATCACGGGCAATTCATTGCCCGTGTTGCACAAAGTCGTTAAACCCGCGTCATACATACTTACCTCCCTAACAACGTCACTGTGGGTGGTGAACATCCTCTTCATGAAGGGGGAGGGACATTCGGTGTCACAGCGACGTCACACAGCGGCCACCCAATAGAAGCGGAGGGGCGGAGATGAGCGGGACGTAACATCCCGCCCACCTCCTTCCGTCCTCATTGCCGGCAGCCGCAGGTAAGTTGTTGTTCGTCGTTCCCGGGGTGTCACACGTAGCGATGTGTGCTGCCTCGGGAACGACGAACAACCGGAGCGCAGAAGGAGGAACGACATTATGGAAATGAATGACGTGTCAACGAGCAACGATAAGGTGAGTATTTTTGCTCATTAACAGTCGTTCGGAGGTGTCACACGGTACGACATCTCTAACGATGACGGATGTGCATCATGAATTCCATGACCCCAACGACATATCACACGATATATCGTATTGTGTAATGCCGCCCCCTAAGAATTCCTAAATCTGACCTTAATTTGTATCTGCCAAACTTTAGGGGTTGTCATCCCTAAGTGACGCAATGGTGTCTCCACTCAATGTTGTCTCTCATGTAAACTTTGGCAGGCCCTGAGGCAGGCCTCTCTCATACATTTGAGATGACCCACAGGCATTGGCGTAACTAGAGTTTGATGGGCCTCGGTGCAAAATTTGGAATTGGGTCCCTATACTCACACTTGAGCTACGGGATTATTACGCTGACCCTCGGGGTACGGGATAATGATGCTGACACTTGGCTTTTTCTCTCAGCACTTAGCTTTCACATGCTCTGAAATCTCTCTTTCTATCAGCATCCAGCTTTCCCATGCTTTGCTATACATCTTTCCCTCAGCACCCAACTTCCCCATGCTCTCCTGTACATCTTTCCCTCATTGCACAGCTTATCCATGCTCTGCTCTACATCTTTACCTCAGTACCCTGCTTTCCTTTGTTATCAGAGCATGGAAAAGCTGGATGCTGAGGGAATGATGTATAGCAGATCATCAGACAGCTGGGTGCTGAGGGAAAGATGCTTAGCAAAGCATGGAAAAGCTGGGTGCTGAGGGAATAAGAGCCTTGTTCACTAGAGTTGAGCGCGGTTCGTGGTTCGTGGTTCTCCAGTTCGCGGCTCGAGTGATTTTGGGGCATGTTCTAGATCGAACTAGAACTCGAGCTTTTTGCAAAAGCTCGGTAGTTCTAGAAACGTTCGAGAACGGTTCTAGCAGCCAAAAAACAGCTAAATCATAGCTTGGTTTCTGCTGTAATAGTGTAAGTCACTCTGTGAATCAAACTATTATCACATTTCAGTGTATAGTGTGCGTGAACAGCGCCTTCAGATCACTGCTGTTTCTATAATGGCGATCGCCATTTTTTTTTTTTTTTTTTTCTTGTCTTCCTTCCCTAAGTGCGCGCGTCTTGTGGGGCGGGCCAGCATGTCAGCCAATCCCAGACACACACACAGCTAAGTGGACTTTGAGCCAGAGAAGCAACGGCATGTGTGATAGGATCTGCATGTCACATGTCCCTGCATTATAAAACCGGACATTTTCTTCACGGACGCCATTATCTGCCTTCTGCGTCTTTGGTGTCAGACATCACTGTCGCAGCTCCGTCTTCCTGAGTCCTATAGCCGATACAGCTGTATGCGCTGCATACACAGCGTTAGACAGCTTAGGGAGAGCACTTTATAGCAGTCCTTTTAAGGGCTCCAACCGGCAGGGTCAGAGAGCCATAGGTGACAGGTCCTGCAAACAGCAACAGCGTCTGTGTAGCCCAGGTCAGGGATTTCCTACCTGCATTTCACCATTAGGAGGGAATAGAAAGGCAGTCTTCCATTCCTCTACCCAGAGCACCACAATCCTGCCACTGTACCCTCTTGTCCTCTGCACACTCCAACTGATAACTAAGCCATTATACTAGCAAACACTCAGTGTACCTAGTGGCATCCTATACGTGGCTATTGGACTTTGCTATAGTCCCACTAGTGCAAAGACATTTGCAGAGCGCGTCTGCCTGCATTGCACACTACAACTCATTCTAACCAAGCCATTATACTAGCAAACACTCAGTGTACCTAGTGGCATCCTATACGTGGCTATTGGACTTTGCTATAGTCCCACTAGTGCAAAGACATTTGCAGAGCGCGTCTGCCTGCGTTGCACACTACAACTCATTCTAACCAAGCCATTATACTAGCAAACACTCAGTGTACCTAGTGGCATCCTATACGTGGCTATTGGACTTTGCTATAGTCCCACTAGTGCAAAGACATTTGCAGAGCGCGTCTGCCTGCGTTGCACACTACAACTCATTCTAACCAAGCCATTATACTAGCAAACACTCAGTGTACCTAGTGGCATCCTATACGTGGCTATTGGACTTTGCTATAGTCCCACTAGTGCAAAGACATTTGCAGAGCGCGTCTGCCTGCGTTGCACACTACAACTCATTCTAACCAAGCCATTATACTAGCAAACACTCAGTGTACCTAGTGGCATCCTATACGTGGCTATTGGACTTTGCTATAGTCCCACTAGTGCAAAGACATTTGCAGAGCGCGTCTGCCTGCGTTGCACACTACAACTCATTCTAACCAAGCCATTATACTAGCAAACACTCAGTGTACCTAGTGGCATCCTATACGTGGCTATTGGACTTTGCTATAGTCCCACTAGTGCAAAGACATTTGCAGAGCGCGTCTGCCTGCGTTGCACACTACAACTCATTCTAACCAAGCCATTATACTAGCAAACACTCAGTGTACCTAGTGGCATCCTATACGTGGCTATTGGACTTTGCTATAGTCCCACTAGTGCAAAGATATTTGCAGAGCGCGTCTGCCTGCGTTGCACACTACAACTCATTCTAACCAAGCCATTATACTAGCAAACACTCAGTGTACCTAGTGGCATCCTATACGTGGCTATTGGACTTTGCTATAGTCCCACTAGTGCAAAGACATTTGCAGAGCGCGTCTGCCTGCGTTGCACACTACAACTCATTCTAACCAAGCCATTATACTAGCAAACACTCAGTGTACCTAGTGGCATCCTATACGTGGCTATTGGACTTTGCTATAGTCCCACTAGTGCAAAGACATTTGCAGAGCGCGTCTGCCTGCGTTGCACACTACAACTCATTCTAACCAAGCCATTATACTAGCAAACACTCAGTGTACCTAGTGGCATCCTATACGTGGCTATTGGACTTTGCTATAGTCCCACTAGTGCAAAGACATTTGCAGAGCGCGTCTGCCTGCGTTGCACACTACAACTCATTCTAACCAAGCCATTATACTAGCAAACACTCAGTGTACCTAGTGGCATCCTATACGTGGCTATTGGACTTTGCTATAGTCCCACTAGTGCAAAGACATTTGCAGAGCGCGTCTGCCTGCATTGCACACTACAACTCATTCTAACCAAGCCATTATACTAGCAAACACTCAGTGTACCTAGTGGCATCCTATACGTGGCTATTGGACTTTGCTATAGTCCCACTAGTGCAAAGACATTTGCAGAGCGCGTCTGCCTGCGTTGCACACTACAACTCATTCTAACCAAGCCATTATACTAGCAAACACTCAGTGTACCTAGTGGCATCCTATACGTGGCTATTGGACTTTGCTATAGTCCCACTAGTGCAAAGACATTTGCAGAGCGCGTCTGCCTGCGTTGCACACTACAACTCATTCTAACCAAGCCATTATACTAGCAAACACTCAGTGTACCTAGTGGCATCCTATACGTGGCTATTGGACTTTGCTATAGTCCCACTAGTGCAAAGACATTTGCAGAGCGCGTCTGCCTGCGTTGCACACTACAACTCATTCTAACCAAGCCATTATACTAGCAAACACTCAGTGTACCTAGTGGCATCCTATACGTGGCTATTGGACTTTGCTATAGTCCCACTAGTGCAAAGACATTTGCAGAGCGCGTCTGCCTGCGTTGCACACTACAACTCATTCTAACCAAGCCATTATACTAGCAAACACTCAGTGTACCTAGTGGCATCCTATACGTGGCTATTGGACTTTGCTATAGTCCCACTAGTGCAAAGACATTTGCAGAGCGCGTCTGCCTGCGTTGCACACTACAACTCATTCTAACCAAGCCATTATACTAGCAAACACTCAGTGTACCTAGTGGCATCCTATACGTGGCTATTGGACTTTGCTATAGTCCCACTAGTGCAAAGACATTTGCAGAGCGCGTCTGCCTGCGTTGCACACTACAACTCATTCTAACCAAGCCATTATACTAGCAAACACTCAGTGTACCTAGTGGCATCCTATACGTGGCTATTGGACTTTGCTATAGTCCCACTAGTGCAAAGACATTTGCAGAGCGCGTCTGCCTGCGTTGCACACTACAACTCATTCTAACCAAGCCATTATACTAGCAAACACTCAGTGTACCTAGTGGCATCCTATACGTGGCTATTGGACTTTGCTATAGTCCCACTAGTGCAAAGACATTTGCAGAGCGCGTCTGCCTGCATTGCACACTACAACTCATTCTAACCAAGCCATTATACTAGCAAACACTCAGTGTACCTAGTGGCATCCTATACGTGGCTATTGGACTTTGCTATAGTCCCACTAGTGCAAAGACATTTGCAGAGCGCGTCTGCCTGCGTTGCACACTACAACTCATTCTAACCAAGCCATTATACTAGCAAACACTCAGTGTACCTAGTGGCATCCTATACGTGGCTATTGGACTTTGCTATAGTCCCACTAGTGCAAAGACATTTGCAGAGCGCGTCTGCCTGCGTTGCACACTACAACTCATTCTAACCAAGCCATTATACTAGCAAACACTCAGTGTACCTAGTGGCATCCTATACGTGGCTATTGGACTTTGCTATAGTCCCACTAGTGCAAAGACATTTGCAGAGCGCGTCTGCCTGCGTTGCACACTACAACTCATTCTAACCAAGCCATTATACTAGCAAACACTCAGTGTACCTAGTGGCATCCTATACGTGGCTATTGGACTTTGCTATAGTCCCACTAGTGCAAAGACATTTGCAGAGCGCGTCTGCCTGCGTTGCACACTACAACTCATTCTAACCAAGCCATTATACTAGCAAACACTCAGTGTACCTAGTGGCATCCTATACGTGGCTATTGGACTTTGCTATAGTCCCACTAGTGCAAAGACATTTGCAGAGCGCGTCTGCCTGCGTTGCACACTACAACTCATTCTAACCAAGCCATTATACTAGCAAACACTCAGTGTACCTAGTGGCATCCTATACGTGGCTATTGGACTTTGCTATAGTCCCACTAGTGCAAAGACATTTGCAGAGCGCGTCTGCCTGCGTTGCACACTACAACTCATTCTAACCAAGCCATTATACTAGCAAACACTCAGTGTACCTAGTGGCATCCTATACGTGGCTATTGGACTTTGCTATAGTCCCACTAGTGCAAAGACATTTGCAGAGCGCGTCTGCCTGCGTTGCACACTACAACTCATTCTAACCAAGCCATTATACTAGCAAACACTCAGTGTACCTAGTGGCATCCTATACGTGGCTATTGGACTTTGCTATAGTCCCACTAGTGCAAAGACATTTGCAGAGCGCGTCTGCCTGCGTTGCACACTACAACTCATTCTAACCAAGCCATTATACTAGCAAACACTCAGTGTACCTAGTGGCATCCTATACGTGGCTATTGGACTTTGCTATAGTCCCACTAGTGCAAAGACATTTGCAGCACGTCTGCCTGCGTTGCACACTCCAACTAATTATAACTAAGTTGCATTGTCAGGGATATTTATTCTTTATTATTCTGCTGTTAATAAAGCTAGACCACCACTGCAATCTTCACCACCTCTCAATTTTTACTACCACATTTTCAGTCCACAATCTTGTCGCAATCAACATGAGTGGCAAAATGACAGATGCTGGTGGAAAGGGGAAGAGGCGTGGTGGAAAAGGCAAAAAAGGTTTTGTCCGTGGGGAAGGTGGCAAAGCTCCATTATCATCTGCTGAAGATAGACCATCTACCAGCAAAAGTAAGATGTCTACTACTTACCGTGGACAATCCGATGTGCTCCCTTTGTTACGGACACGAACAACAGGAACAAAGGTAGATGATGGGCAAAAAAGGAAAATGCTTGAATGGATCTCAAGTGGTCCAACAAGTGCCCTCTCTGCCACTTCAAGTACCGCATCCAAAAAACACCAGTCCTCTGAGTTGTCATCCCAATCAAACTTGCTTTCTCCCAGCTCTGAAGTCTCCATCAGCCCTGCACAGTATGGTGGAACTGAGATGGCTGAGTCTGCAGAGCTGTTCAGTCACACTATAGCCTGGGAATCAGAGGTCTGCTCCCAAGCTACAGTGAGTACAGAACAGGAAATGGTCTGCAGTGATGCCCAGAACCTTTGTGACTCAGATTCAGGCCGTGAGGACCAAGTTTCTGAGCATAATGTTGACCCTTTGTCACAAACTGTAACACCTGTGGTTATAGACAATGAGGAACATACTGATGAAGATGAGACGCAGATACCCGATTGGGATGACAACTTAAATATTCCGTCAGGGCAAGAAGAGGCTCGGTCTGAGGGGGAGGGGAGTGCAAACACAACAATTGATGATGACGTTCTAGATCCCACCTACTGTCAACCCCCAGTCAGGCACTCGAGGAGGTCAACAGAGGCGGTGGAGGAGGATGCAACCGACGACGAAGTTACCTTGCGCCTTCCTGGACAGAGTCGGAGCACTGGTAGCACGTCTACAACTGCATCCTCAGCCACCACTCTGCCTATGAGCATTATTCGGGGTGGATCAACAGGTCGCATGGCCTCTAAGCCTTGCCTAGCCTGGTCCTTTTTTCACATCGAAAAAGATCGCCCAACTCATGTGATATGTAACATTTGTCATGATTCTGTTAGTAGAGGTCAAAACCTCAGCAGTTTGACAACTTCTTCCATGAATCGTCACATGACTAAATATCATAAGTCCCGGTGGGAAGCTCACCGTGCTGCAATGCGGCCTAGTGGAGCGAACCATCCACCGCCCGCCCCTTCCACTGCATCCGCGCGCTCTTCATCTTCTAGGACTGTGGGGACAGCTGCCACACCTGTTTTTCCACGCAAAACTTCCACCACTGTAACCGCAACAGGCAGTTTGCTTGTAAGGTCGTCAGTTGGTTTGGAAGGGGAAACAAGTGAGTGTGTACAGCTCTCTCAGACATCGATAGCACCAACGTTGGATGAAGGCAACATCATGTCTCCGCCTGCACTTTCCTCACAAACCTGCATTTTTCAAGGGACACCCTACTCAACACCGTCTACACACAGCAGCCAGATCTCTGTCCCTCAGATGTGGTCAAATAAAAGGCCACTTCCTCCGACCCATGACAAAGCTAAGAGGTTGACTCTATCCCTCTGTAAGCTGTTGGCTACCGAAATGCTGCCTTTCCGCCTAGTGGACACACAGGATTTTAGAGACCTTATGTCTGTCGCTGTGCCCCAGTACCAGATGCCTAGTCGCCACTACTTCTCTAAGAAAGGTGTGCCCGCGCTACACCAGCATGTCGCACACAACATCACCGCTTCCTTGAGAAACTCTGTGTGTGAACGGGTGCATTTCACCACCGATACTTGGACCAGTAAGCATGGACAGGGACGTTACATGTCGCTGACTGGGCACTGGGTAACTATGGTGATAGATGGTGAAGGGTCTGCTGCACAAGTCTTGCCGTCCCCACGACTTGTGTGTCAATCCTCTGTCTGTCCAAGTTCCGCCACTGCTTCTGCATCCTCCACCTCATCTGGGTCCTCCACCTCCGCCCCAAGCCTGCCTGGTCAGGCCACCAGCGTTCTCACTGCGCAGAAGGAATCACGCACCCCTCATTACTATGCTGGCAGCAGAGCGCAACGGCATCAGGCGGTCTTTAGCTTGACATGTCTTGGTAATAAGAGTCACACAGCTGAGGAGTTGTGGTCAGCTTTGCGGTCCGAGTTTAATAAATGGTTGTCTCCACTCAAACTGCAGCCTGGTAAGGCCGTGTGCGACAATGCTGCAAACCTGGGTGCGGCACTTCGCCTGGGCAAGGTGACACACGTACCTTGTATGGCTCACGTGTTGAACCTTGTCGTGCAGCAATTTTTAACACACTATCCCGGCCTAGATGGCCTTCTGAACAGGGCACGAAAACTGTCAGCTCACTTCCGCCGTTCAAGCGCCGCAGCAGAGCGACTTGCATCGCTCCAGAAGTCTTTCGGCCTGCCGGTTCATCGCCTGAAATGCGATGTGGCGACACGCTGGAATTCAACTCTCCACATGTTACAGCGACTGTGGCAGCACCGCAGAGCCCTGGTGCAATACGTCATGACGTATAGCCTGGGCCAACGAGATGCAGAGGTGGGGCAGATCACCCTGATGGAGTGGTCTCAGATCAAGGACCTATGCACCCTTCTGCACAGTTTCGACATGGCGACGAATATGTTTAGCTCTGACAATGCCATTATCAGCATGACGATTCCAGTCATTTACATGCTGGAGCACACGCTAAACACTATTCGGAGTCAGGGGGTGGGACAACATGAAGGGGAGGAACTACAGGAGGATTCATATGCGCAAGGGACAACAACATCACGAAGGTCCAGACGTTCATCATCACCAACGCAGCAGGCATGGGACCATGGGGGACAGGGATCGACAAGGGCGCATAGTAGCAGGCGAAATGTTGAGCAAGGTGCAGGAGAACATGAAGAAATGGAGGACGAACTGTCCATGGACATGGAAGACTCAGCGGATGAGGGAGACCTTGGTCAAATTTCAGTTGAAAGAGGTTGGGGTCAGATGTCAGAGGAAGAAAGAACGGGTAGCACCTCTATGCCACAAACACAGCATGGACTTGGTCCGCATGGCTGCGCAAGACACATGAGTGCCTTTTTGTTGCACTACCTCCAACATGACAGTCGTATTGTCAAAATTAGAAGTGATGATGACTACTGGATTGCCACACTATTAGATCCCCGGTACAAGTCCAAATTTTGTGACATAATTCCAGCCATAGAAAGGGACGCACGTATGCAGGAGTATCAGCAGAAGCTGTTACTAGATCTTAGCTCGGCTTTTCCACCAAACAACCGTGCAGGTGCAGGGAGTGAATCTCCCAGTTGTAACTTGACAAACATGGGACGGTCTCGTCATCTTCAACAGTCTACCCGTACCAGTAGGACCTTTTCTGGTGCCGGTAACAGCAATTTTATGGAATCTTTTCATAATTTTTTTAGACCCTCTTTTGCAAGGCCACCAGAGACAACAAGTCTGACACATAGTCAACGGCTGGAGAGGATGATACAGGAGTATCTCCAAATGAACATCGATGCCATGACTGTGCAACTGGAGCCTTGCTCCTTTTGGGCTTCAAACCTACAAAAATGGCCAGAGCTCGCAACTTACGCCTTGGAGATTTTGTCGTGTCCAGCTGCCAGCGTTGTCTCTGAACGTGTATTCAGTGCTGCTGGGTGTGTGCTGACAGATAAGCGCACGCGTCTGTCCAGTGACAATGTGGACAGACTGACGTTCATCAAAATGAACAAGTCATGGATCCAGAAGGAATTTACTACCCCTGTGTCATCCTGGGGAGAGTAAATGCTTGTGGATTTGGAATGTGCTTGATGCAAATCAAAACATCCTGTTTGCAACTAGGGCCCAAGTGCTGCCACTGATGGGGTGGGTGTCTGTGTGGCCCAATTTTTGGAAAAAAGGGAGACTCCGCTTGGAGTAACCCTTGCTTGCTGTGTTTTTAAAAGAAGCCAAGATGAACAGAGCTGGGATCAGGAAAGACTTTGCTACCTACCCCGGTGTCATCCTGGGGACGGATAAGAATGGCGTATTTTTGAATGTGCTTGATGCAAATCTAGCTGTGAAGTGTACAACTGGGGCACAACTGCTGCCCTGAATGGGTGGGTGTGTGTGGGGCCCAATTTTTGGAAAAAAGGGGAGACTCCGCTTGGAGTAACCCTTGCTTACATTGTTTTTAAAAGAAGCCAAGATGAACAAGTCATGGGTCAGCAAAGACTTTGCTACCTACCCCAGTGTCATCCTGGGGACGGCTAAGAATAGCGTATTTTTGAATGTGCTTGATGCAAATCAAAACATCCTGTTTGCAACTAGGGCCCAAGTGCTGCCACTGATGGGGTGGGTGTCTGTGTGGCCCAATTTTTGGAAAAAAGGGAGACTCCGCTTGGAGTAACCCTTGCTTGCTGTGTTTTTAAAAGAAGCCAAGATGAACAGAGCTGGGATCAGGAAAGACTTTGCTACCTACCCCGGTGTCATCCTGGGGACGGCTAAGAATAGCGTATTTTTGAATGTGCTTGATGCAAATCAAAACATCCTGTTTGCAACTAGGGCCCAAGTGCTGCCACTGATGGGGTGGGTGTCTGTGTGGCCCAATTTTTGGAAAAAAGGGAGACTCCGCTTGGAGTAACCCTTGCTTACATTGTTTTTAAAAGAAGCCAAGATGAACAAGTCATGGGTCAGCAAAGACTTTGCTACCTACCCCGGTGTCATCCTGGGGACGGCTAAGAATAGCGTATTTTTGAATGTGCTTGATGCAAATCAAAACATCCTGTTTGCAACTAGGGCCCAAGTGCTGCCACTGATGTGGTGGGTGTCTGTGTGGCCCAATTTTTGGAAAAAAGGGAGACTCCGCTTGGAGTAACCCTTGCTTGCTGTGTTTTTAAAAGAAGCCAAGATGAACAGAGCTGGGATCAGGAAAGACTTTGCTACCTACCCCGGTGTCATCCTGGGGACGGATAAGAATGGCGTATTTTTGAATGTGCTTGATGCAAATCTAGCTGTGAAGTGTACAACTGGGGCACAACTGCTGCCACTGAATGGGTGGGTGTGTGTGGGGCCCAATTTTTGGAAAAAAGGGGAGACTCCGCTTGGAGTAACCCTTGCTTACATTGTTTTTAAAAGAAGCCAAGATGAACAAGTCATGGGTCAGCAAAGACTTTGCTACCTACCCCAGTGTCATCCTGGGGACGGCTAAGAATAGCGTATTTTTGAATGTGCTTGATGCAAATCAAAACATCCTGTTTGCAACTAGGGCCCAAGTGCTGCCACTGATGGGGTGGGTGTCTGTGTGGCCCAATTTTTGGAAAAAAGGGAGACTCCGCTTGGAGTAACCCTTGCTTGCTGTGTTTTTAAAAGAAGCCAAGATGAACAGAGCTGGGATCAGGAAAGACTTTGCTACCTACCCCGGTGTCATCCTGGGGACGGCTAAGAATAGCGTATTTTTGAATGTGCTTGATGCAAATCAAAACATCCTGTTTGCAACTAGGGCCCAAGTGCTGCCACTGATGGGGTGGGTGTCTGTGTGGCCCAATTTTTGGAAAAAAGGGAGACTCCGCTTGGAGTAACCCTTGCTTGCTGTGTTTTTAAAAGAAGCCAAGATGAACAGAGCTGGGATCAGGAAAGACTTTGCTACCTACCCCGGTGTCATCCTGGGGACGGCTAAGAATAGCGTATTTTTGAATGTGCTTGATGCAAATCAAAACATCCTGTTTGCAACTAGGGCCCAAGTGCTGCCACTGATGGGGTGGGTGTCTGTGTGGCCCAATTTTTGGAAAAAAGGGAGACTCCGCTTGGAGTAACCCTTGCTTGCTGTGTTTTTAAAAGAAGCCAAGATGAACAGAGCTGGGATCAGGAAAGACTTTGCTACCTACCCCGGTGTCATCCTGGGGACGGCTAAGAATAGCGTATTTTTGAATGTGCTTGATGCAAATCAAAACATCCTGTTTGCAACTAGGGCCCAAGTGCTGCCACTGATGTGGTGGGTGTCTGTGTGGCCCAATTTTTGGAAAAAAGGGAGACTCCGCTTGGAGTAACCCTTGCTTGCTGTGTTTTTAAAAGAAGCCAAGATGAACAGAGCTGGGATCAGGAAAGACTTTGCTACCTACCCCGGTGTCATCCTGGGGACGGATAAGAATGGCGTATTTTTGAATGTGCTTGATGCAAATCTAGCTGTGAAGTGTACAACTGGGGCACAACTGCTGCCACTGAATGGGTGGGTGTGTGTGGGGCCCAATTTTTGGAAAAAAGGGGAGACTCCGCTTGGAGTAACCCTTGCTTACATTGTTTTTAAAAGAAGCCAAGATGAACAAGTCATGGGTCAGCAAAGACTTTGCTACCTACCCCAGTGTCATCCTGGGGACGGCTAAGAATAGCGTATTTTTGAATGTGCTTGATGCAAATCAAAACATCCTGTTTGCAACTAGGGCCCAAGTGCTGCCACTGATGGGGTGGGTGTCTGTGTGGCCCAATTTTTGGAAAAAAGGGAGACTCCGCTTGGAGTAACCCTTGCTTGCTGTGTTTTTAAAAGAAGCCAAGATGAACAGAGCTGGGATCAGGAAAGACTTTGCTACCTACCCCGGTGTCATCCTGTGGACGGCTAAGAATAGCGTATTTTTGAATGTGCTTGATGCAAATCAAAACATCCTGTTTGCAACTAGGGCCCAAGTGCTGCCACTGATGGGGTGGGTGTCTGTGTGGCCCAATTTTTGGAAAAAAGGGAGACTCCGCTTGGAGTAACCCTTGCTTGCTGTGTTTTTAAAAGAAGCCAAGATGAACAGAGCTGGGATCAGGAAAGACTTTGCTACCTACCCCGGTGTCATCCTGGGGACGGCTAAGAATAGCGTATTTTTGAATGTGCTTGATGCAAATCAAAACATCCTGTTTGCAACTAGGGCCCAAGTGCTGCCACTGATGGGGTGGGTGTCTGTGTGGCCCAATTTTTGGAAAAAAGGGAGACTCCGCTTGGAGTAACCCTTGCTTACATTGTTTTTAAAAGAAGCCAAGATGAAAAAGTCATGGGTCAGCAAAGACTTTGCTACCTACCCCGGTGTCATCCTGGGGACGGCTAAGAATAGCGTATTTTTGAATGTGCTTGATGCAAATCAAAACATCCTGTTTGCAACTAGGGCCCAAGTGCTGCCACTGATGTGGTGGGTGTCTGTGTGGCCCAATTTTTGGAAAAAAGGGAGACTCCGCTTGGAGTAACCCTTGCTTGCTGTGTTTTTAAAAGAAGCCAAGATGAACAGAGCTGGGATCAGGAAAGACTTTGCTACCTACCCCGGTGTCATCCTGGGGACGGATAAGAATGGCGTATTTTTGAATGTGCTTGATGCAAATCTAGCTGTGAAGTGTACAACTGGGGCACAACTGCTGCCACTGAATGGGTGGGTGTGTGTGGGGCCCAATTTTTGGAAAAAAGGGGAGACTCCGGTTGGAGTAACCCTTGCTTACATTGTTTTTAAAAGAAGCCAAGATGAACAAGTCATGGGTCAGCAAAGACTTTGCTACCTACCCCAGTGTCATCCTGGGGACGGCTAAGAATAGCGTATTTTTGAATGTGCTTGATGCAAATCAAAACATCCTGTTTGCAACTAGGGCCCAAGTGCTGCCACTGATGGGGTGGGTGTCTGTGTGGCCCAATTTTTGGAAAAAAGGGAGACTCCGCTTGGAGTAACCCTTGCTTGCTGTGTTTTTAAAAGAAGCCAAGATGAACAGAGCTGGGATCAGGAAAGACTTTGCTACCTACCCCGGTGTCATCCTGGGGACGGCTAAGAATAGCGTATTTTTGAATGTGCTTGATGCAAATCAAAACATCCTGTTTGCAACTAGGGCCCAAGTGCTGCCACTGATGGGGTGGGTGTCTGTGTGGCCCAATTTTTGGAAAAAAGGGAGACTCCGCTTGGAGTAACCCTTGCTTGCTGTGTTTTTAAAAGAAGCCAAGATGAACAGAGCTGGGATCAGGAAAGACTTTGCTACCTACCCCGGTGTCATCCTGGGGACGGTTAAGAATAGCGTATTTTTGAATGTGCTTGATGCAAATCTAGCTGTGAAGTGTACAACTGGGGCCCAAGTGCTGCCACTGAAGGGGTGGGTGTGTGTGGGGCCCAATTTTTGGAAAAAAGGGAGACTCCGCTTGGAGTAACCCTTGCTTGCTGTGTTTTTAAAAGAAGCCAAGATGAACAGAGCTGGGATCAGGAAAGACTTTGCTACCTACCCCGGTGTCATCCTGGGGACGGATAAGAATGGCGTATTTTTGAATGTGCTTGATTCAAATCTAGCTGTGAAGTGTACAACTGGGGCACAACTGCTGCCACTGAAGGGGTGGGTGTGTGGGGCCCAATTTTTGGAAAAAAGGGAGACTCCGCTTGGAGTCACCTTGCGGTGTTTTACATGACTTTAGAAGGGCGTGCCATGCCTATATCTGTGTGTCCTCTTCTTTTTCCTTGTCCAGCTGTTTTGTTTTCGCATGAGTACATGTCCTTGTCACTTTCCCATGTGTTTGTGTTGTGTTGTGAGTTGTTTGTCACCTTTTGGACACCTTTGAGGGTGTTTTCTAGGTGTTTTACTGTGTTTGTGATTGCCTGCCATTGTTTCCTATGGGCTCGAGTTCGGTTCGTCGAACGTTCGACGAGCCGAACTCGAGCCAGACCCCCCGTTCGGCGAACCGCCTCGAGCCGAACCGGGACCGGTTCGCTCATCTCTATTGTTCACCCAACTTTCCCATCCCTTGCTTGAATCTTTGTCCCCATCCTTGTATATATGTTCCCATCCTGGTACATATGATCCCCATCACACTGCACACTTTATAAAAAAATGTAACAATTATACTCACCTTTCCACGCACTGCCTCAGTGCATGGTGTTCTCTTCTGATAGTTTTTTTACAGGCACTCATATACTCCTACAGAGAAACACACACTGTATACTGTACATACACTAGTACAGGCATAGTACACTGTGCACAAAATTAAATTTATTGTATAACATATACACACTTACAGTATATACAATACAAACTATTATGTACATTATATGCCAACCTTTATTCACTATTTACTACCCACATACATACTGATATACACTATATACTACCTACATACACACTCATATGCACTATATACTACCCACATACATACTCATATACTATAGATTACCCACATACATAATCATATACACATGCAACACACATGCACACTGATAAACACTACATACTACCTACATACACACTGCTATATACTACCGACACACACACTAATATACACTATAACCTACCGACATACACACTGATATACACAAGATACTGCATACACACTATTACATTTACTTACCTATGCTGAAGTCAGTCTCCAGTAGAAGTAGGGCCTTCACATCCCTGCCCCATCATAGGGCAGAAGCCATGACCAGTGAAGTCTCTGGGTTGCAGGAAATGGAGGAAACAACAGAGAGCAAGACTTGAAGCTGAGCTGCCCATCACAGGTTCTGCTGCTACAGCTCCCATGTTCTCCTTCCTTTCCCTCTGCTTTCAGTACCGACTGCTTCTAGTGACAAGAGGGAGGGATAGGAAGGGGTTGCACTGACATTAGGTTCCCTGCAGCTCACGAAGACAGCAGTACTAACTCCACACACTGTAAAAGACGGTGACACTGCATGGCCAGTGAGCTGAGCCCGAGGTCACAGGCAGGAAGAGGCTGTAGCACTGCCCAGCCACTTGTATTAAAACTAGTACATGAACAGCGCAGCTCCTCTCTCCTCTCACTGAGTGTAGCCGGCTGCTTCACTGCAGGGAGGGCACCGAGCCCCTAACCTGCCAGGCCCGGTCAAAGTTGCCACCTGTGCGACTGGATTGTTATGCCCCTGCCCACAGGTAGCCTTCTTCCATAAATTTTGGAGGGTCCTCTCTTTATCATATATTTGGGAGGACAATCACTCAGACATTTGGAAGAATTATCCCTCTATCATACATTTAGGAGGGCCCTCTTTCACATATTTCATACTCTTTTATTAATCACTTTTGTTTTGTCTTTTTTGTCTATGCCACTACTGAAATACCTTTCAAGGAATGTTTTAATAACATAAATGTATACACTGTTATTTTTAATAATCAATTAAACTAGTTTTTATTTCAGAATCTTAGTTTTTCAGCAGTATCTTGACTCTTGAGAGATACACTTACGACCTTTATAGTTTAACTAGTGTCAGAGAAATATAGCTCAGAAGCAACTGAGCATTATTCTGCAATATGGCAGTGACTCAGATAACAAACAGTCCATGTACAGGGAACATGAGGCTTTAATTTTCAGTCACCCGGATCCTACACAGTACATCATATTGTAAACCCCTTACATCATGTGACAGAACACTAAAGATTGGCCTAGCTAGATGCTAACAAATACAACTTACCTTTGTCTATTTGCACCACTGTACAAACCTCCACACACTGACTGCAGTCTACGAGATGTCTTCCCCTGAAACTTTTACTGTCTGTCTGTCTGTGTCTGTCTGTCTATCTGTGTCTGTCTGTCTGTCTGTCTGTCTCTCTGTCTGTCTGGCTCTGTCTCTCTCTCTCTATCTTTCTCAGACCATGTGCCATGTACTCAAACAAACCCTCATATTATATGCTATGCGTCCCACCCACAGGTTGAGGTATGTTGACACACTCATCTCTCCAGAAAACCGTAAACCTGACCCTTGTAATGCCTTAATCAATCTCGGGGCATCACAAGTACCAGAGTAGCCGGTCAACATCCTACAGTCTGCAAATAATAAATACAGTGCAACATCATTACTACATCATCACTCTCTGTATGTTCAACTCTTGGCCAGTTTGTTACACCCAAGTTCAATCAGTGTCAGTGAAATGGAGCTCAGAAGCCCCAGATTCATTCTACAGTCTGCAAAACCCTAGAGGCAACATCTGCCAAAACCACAACCAGAAAGATACACAGCTTCTGAAAAGAAACATGACCCTTGACAGATAATGTACATTAAAAAAAATCAGAGCATATCTCCCACCTAAGAAGGGATCTGTTTAGCATATTACGCAAGTGAGGGGAACTGCTACAGAACTCACATGAATGACCAAGTAGGCCCAAGTGTACCAAACCTGCTGTTCCAATCTGTGTAAAGGCTTCCCCCAAAATTACCCCTAGGGACTCTAACTGTCACAACTACAACCAGATAGACTTTCTGCTTCTCAAAATAAAGAATGTGGCCCTTGCAGGGTCTTGTACTGTACATTCAACAAATCAGAACTTATCTCTTACCAAGACAAAACAACTGTGAAGCATATTATAAAAGTGATTGATACAAAGCTCAAATGAAGGACCAAGTAGACCCAAGTGTGCCAAAGCTGCTGTTCAAATCTGTGTAAGGGCTGCCCCCCAAATTTCCCCTGGAGACTATGACTGCCACATTTACAACCAGATAGCATTTCAGCTTCACAAAATGAAAAAAATGAGGCTCTTGCAGGGTCATGTACATTCAACCAATCAGATGATATTCCTCACCAAGACAAAAGAACTGTGGTGCATATTATTATTATTATTATTATTATTATTATTAATATTGTTATTATTTATTATTATAGCGCCATTTATTCCATGGCGCTTTTCAAGTGAGGGAGGGTATATGTACAACAATCATTAACAGTACAAGACAGACTGGTATAGGAGGAGAGAGGACCCTGCCCGCGAGGGCTCACAGTCTACAGGGAATGGGTGATGGTACAATAGGTGAGGACAGAGCTGATTGCACAGTGGTCTACTGGACTGAGGGCTATTGTAGGTTGTAGGCTTACTGGAAGAGGTGGGTCTTGAGGTTCCTCTTGAAGCTTTCCACGGTAGTGGAGAGTCTGATGTGCTGAGGTAGAGCATTTCAGAGTATGGGGGATGCACGGGAGAAATCTTGTACGCGATTGTGGGAAGAGGAGATAAGAGAAGAGCAGAGAAGGAGATCTTCTGAGGATCTGAGGTTGTGTGCAGGTAGGTACCGGGAGACTAGGTCACAGATGTAGGGAGTAGACAAGTTGTGCATGGCTTTGTATGTCATGGTTAATGTTTTGAACTGGAGTCGTTGGGCGATGGGAAGCCAGTGAAGGGATTGGCAGAGTGGCGAGGCTGGAGAGTAGCGAGGGGAGGGGTGGATTAAGCGGGCCGCAGAGTTTAGGATAGATTGGAGGGGTGCAAGAGTGTTGGAAGGGAGGCCAGAGAGAGAGAGGTTGCAGTAGTCGAGGCGGGAGATGATGAGGGCATGCACTAATGTTTTTGCTGATTCTTGGTTAAGGAAAGCACAGATCCGGGAGATGTTTTTGAGTTGTAATCGGCATGAGGTGAAGAGGGCTTGGATGTGTGGCTTGAAGGATAGAGTAGAGTCGAGTGTTACTCCAAGGCAACGAGCTTGTGAGACTGGGGAGAGTGAGCAACCATCAAGTTTGATGGAAAGGCTTGTTGGAGGAGATGAGTGAGGAGGAGGAAAGACAATGAACTCTGTTTTGTCCATTTTGTCCATTTGTCCTATGAGCTGTCCCAGGCCGAAGGTGTAGATGGAGAACAGCAGGGGTCCAAGAACTGAGCCTTGGGGGACACCGACAGATAGGGGGTGAGATGAGGAAGTGCTGTGAGAATGGGAGACGCTGAAAGTTCGGTCGGTTAGGTATGAGGAGATCCAAGATAGGGCCAAGTCTGTGATGCCCAGAGATGAGAGAATCTGTAGTAGGAGGGAATGGTCTACTGTGTCGAAGGCAGAGGACAGGTCCAGGAGGAGGAGGATAGAGTAGTGTCGCTTGGCTTTGGCGGTTAGTAGATCATTAGTGACTTTAGTTAGGGCAGTTTCAGTGGAATGATGCGGTCGGAAGCCAGATTGTAGCTGGTCAAAGAGGGAGCAGGAGGAGAGGTGTGAGGACAATTCAAGATGGACATGCTGTTCCAGTAGTTTTGAGGCGTAGGGGAGAAGGGATATGGGGCGATAGCTTGACACAGAGGATGGGACAAGGGAGGGCTTTTTGAGGATGGGTGTAATAGAGGCATGTTTAAAGCATGAAGGGAATACACCAGTTGTTAGTGATAGGTTGAAGAGATGGGTTAAGATGGGTTAAGGCTGGGATGAGGACTGCGGTGATGTTGGGGATGAGGTGCGATGGGAGCGGGTCCAGTGCACAGGTGGTTATTATGAAAGTAAAGGGAACTGGTACTACAATGCTCAAATGAAGGACCAAGTAGGTCCAAGTGTGCCAAACCTGCTGTTCCAATCTGTGTAATGGCTGCTCTCAAAATTACCCCTGGGGGCTATAACTGCCTCATGTACAACCAAATAGACTTACAGCTTCTCAAAATAAGGAACGTAGCTCTTGCAGGGTCTTGCACATTCACCAAATCAGAGGATATCATTCACCAAGACAAAAAATATTTGCAAAGCATATTGTGGAAGGGATGGTAGCTAGTACAAAGCTCAAGTGAAGGACTGAGTAGGCCCAAGTGTGCAAAACCTGAACTTCTAATCTGTGTAAGGGCTGCCTCCAAAATTATCCCTGCAGGATATGACTGCCATGTCTGCAACCAAATAGACTTACAACTTCTCAAAATAAAGTATGTGGCCCTTGCAGATTAATGTATATTCAAAAAATTAGAGGATATCTCCCACTAAGACAAAAGATCTGTGGAGCGTATTATTAAATTGACAGGAACTGGTACAAAGTTCAAATTAAAGAACAAGTAGGCCAAAGTGTGCCAAACTTGCTGTTCCAATCTGTGTAAAGGCTGTGCCCAAAACTATCCCTGGGGACTTTGGCTGTCACATCTTCACCCAGACAGACTTAATGCTTCTCAAAATTAAGAATGTGGCCCTTCAATTCACAGGGTGCTTGGCTTTAAACTTACCGAGTGTCATGGTGGCATCTGACATTGTTCACACTGCAGAATCTGACACTCCATATTATGCTTTCTTTGATGATTTGACCAGCTGTGTTCTCATGGTGGAGCCTGTCTTAATAAAAGCAAATTCTGCAAGCAGGATAATAATGCCCAGTAGTCCTAAATTATACCAATACAATAGCAGGGACTAAAACTTAACTTTTTTTTTTAACTCTATCATATAAAATCTCATAAAGTGCAGTGCAATTAACAAATAAATGCCAAAAAGGCAATAATATAGCTCAATCTCACCCGATCTTTCTCCACAGGCAGGAATGAGCACCAATCATGAAGAGAGGAATCATAGGCTGGAAAAAGACAGGGTCAGCAGTCAGGTTTATATCAGCCCCTGTCGTGCCCCGTGTATAGACTTCCACCCTGAAAAGGGCAGCACCCTATTATGCGGTCTGCCCCGCAACCTCATTAAAGAAACGCCCCCCCGACGAGTTTCCCTCTCAATAAAGAGAGTTCATCAGGGGAGAGAGGAAAATCAACCTGCAGTGGCAGGGATTGGTACAGAAATGCAAGCCAAAAAACTTGTGTGTGCAGAAATAAACGGTGTACTAATCCCTGCCACTGCAGGTTGATTTTTTTATTTAACTAAATAAATAAATAAAATCCAGGTGTACGATCCCCCCCCATTTTGATACCCAGCCATGATAAAGCAAGACAGCTGGGGCTGGTATTCTCAGGCTAATAGACTCATGTTTTTGGGCCCTCAGCCTAAAAATAGCAGCTTGCAGCCACCCAACATTGCCGCATCTGTTAAATGTGACAATCCCAGCACTTCAGCAGGCTCTTCCCGATTGCCCTGGTGCAGTGACAATTGGGGTACTAAGGGGCTAATGAAAGCTCACAGCTGCCACTAAACCCTAGATTAGTAATGTGTAAGGTCTATGAGACCCCCAATTGCTAGTCTGTAAGTGAAAAAAATAAACACAAATACCAAAAAAATCCTTTATTTGAAATAAAAGACAAAATATTATCCTCTCACAAATGTATTAAGTCCCCTAAACACCCCTGAAGGTCTGACACAAACCACAGGGGATCTCAATGAACTCACAGACCTTCATCTCTTGGCAGAAAACTGCGTGGATTTTTTGCCAAGAGATGCTGACATTTTTACACTATACTCCTGCACCCAATCTACACCTTTTGGCAAAAAAAAGCACAATACTATCACATGCGTTATGATATGGTTTTCATGGGATTTTTGCCAGGAGGTATAAATTGTTTGCAGGACTATGTTTTCAGCACCAAATATGCATCTCTTGGTAAACAAAATGCACAAAAATGGTTTTGATGCAGTCTCGGTGCAGTTTTCTTCCAGGACGTGAAAATTTGGTGCTGAAATTTCTGCACCACATTTCAGGACCAAGTGTACACCTCCTGGCAGAAAATCACACTCAAACGGCATCGAAACGGTTTTTGTGTATTTTTTTTCCAAGAGATGCAGATTTGGTGCTGAAATTTATACTAAATATTCATGCACCCAATACATACCTTCTGGCAAAAAAACCCGCATCATAGCGCATGTGAAAGTGATGCGATTTTTTCCAGGAGGTGTAGAGTGGGTGCAGGAACATGGTGTAAAAATTTTAGCACCAAAGCAGGATCTCTTAGCAAAAATACCCCACTTTTCTGCCAGGAGATGCAGGTCTGTGAGTTCATTAACGTCGACTGAGGTCAAGCAACCTGTCTGTGGTCACAGGTGGAGGGCCGTAGAAACCTCCAGCAGTGGCTTCAGCTAAACTGGGTGATGCCACCACTGATCGCTGAGGCTCAGTCTCTGCTTAAAGTTCACAGTAGCCAGTCATTTTCTATGACCGCTTGATGTAACTTCAGATGTACTGTAGCATAGCTGGAAACGTCATGGGATTTCAAGTGGATTATGTCGGAACTCTGTACAAAATGCAAGATAGGGTATGATAAAGTTGTAAAAAGGGGGTGACAGTGTTCACCGATACCTACAGAGATAATACTAGTAATCAGGGGCAATATATCTGCTGTCAATTGGCCTCCACTGTCACCTGCCTACCAGCGGAGTTGCACCATAATGTTTAGGGTGCCCCCCGCTCCTCATTGGCTGTACCCTATCTTACCCTAGTACCCTAGTTTGATATTTACCAAAGATTAACCCCCATCACAAAAAAATAATAATGTGAAGATAGTTTGTGCCCAAAAATCTGTCAGAGGTCAGAAAAGGCAAAGGTTAAGTCCTCCTAGTTATCTGGAACTCAAACTCAAACTGCCTAAATTAACAAATTAAGCAATTGCTCAAAGAGCATACACCAATGAATATTAACATAAATGCGGATATTAGAATGTAAATTCCCAGCAGGGACTTATCTGTCAGTATCCAAAACTGTTGATTCAGAGGCATACCGGTTTAATCTATTAAAATAAAGTATTGTTTTAGGGGATTTTTTTCTTAGGTCTTATAGACACCTCAGAATACTAATCTAGGGCTTAGTGGCAGCTGTGAGCTGCAACTAACCCATTATTAGCCCGATTGCCACCGCACCAGGGCAAATGGGAAAAGCGGGGTAAAGTGCCAAGCTTGTCACATCTAATGGATGCTGCAATCTTAGGTGGCTGTCGGCTGCTATTTTTAGGCTGGGGGGCCCAATAACTATGGGTCTCTCTAGGCTGAGAATATCATGGCTGGGTATTAAAACTGTTGGGGACCGCAAGCCATTTTTTAAAATTATTTATTTAAATAATTAAGAAAAAAACTCATGCAGTTCGTCTGATTTTGATACATAGCCAAGATAAGCGCATGGTGGGGGCTGCAGCCAGTAGCTGTGGACTTTATCTGTGCTGGTATCAGTAGATGAGAAATCAACGGCCCCGAAAGTACAGCCGTGAGAGCGGTTACAGCTGTGGGAGCAGTTGCAGCCACAGGGAGACTCAGTAAGTATGTCCTGCTTTATGTTCTTTCTTTTACAGCCCCCTACACCATTTTACCACACATAAGTTTGGTCTCCCATTAAATTCAATTGGCTCAGTATGTTCACCAAACAGGTTCTCCGAACTGTTTGGCAAACACCCGGAAGCTTGGTAATGATCGGTGAAAAAATGTTTTAAGGGTTTGCTCATCTCTAGCCACGAGCAGGGCAAGGAAGGCAGCCCAGGTATCCTCTCCATCAGAGGTAACTCTGGGATTAGGGAAAGCTAGGGTCCCCTAGCCTAAGGGCCAGACTAGGAGCTCCTATCCCCTTCTCTCCACCCACACCGTGACACTTGCAGGGTCTTGTACATTCAAAAAATCAGAAGATATCTCCCACCAAGACAAAAAAATCTTTAGAGCATATTATGAAAGTGACGGGACCTGGTAAAAAGCCCAAATGAAAGATCAAGTGGGTCAAAGGGTGCCAAAACCTGCTGTTCAAATTTGTTTAAGGGTTGCCTCCAAATTTACCACTGGAGACTTTAACTGCCACATCTACAACCAGATGCACTCGATGCAAGCATGTTGCGTGTTTGGAAACCAAGGTAACTGATCTAAATAAGCAGCTTGCAACACTCAGGGGCATTGCAAACCTGGAGAGGAGTTTAGAGCTCACTGAGCTTTCTCTGGCTGGGGCCAGTGATATGGAGGAGGGTGGAGGTGGAGAAGATCAGGACCCAGAGGTAGGTAGTTGGGTAACAGTTAGAAGAAGAGGTAGGGGAAAAAATGTCAGGGAGCCTAGTCCTGACCTGGCACAACCTAGTAAATATGCCTGTTTGGCTGATATCAGGAATGAAGGGCCAGGACTAGGGTCACTACAGCAGGACGTTGCTCCTAGCAACCAGGAAAAGAACTGCTGTAGGAAGGAGGGAAATAGGAGTGCAGCAAAGCCCAGACAGATGTTAGTGGTAGGGGACTCTATAATTAGGCAGACAGACAGGGTCATCTGTCGCCGAGACCGTGAATGCCGAACAGTGTGTTGTCTGTCGGGTGCTCGGGCTCGGCATATTGTGGATCGGATAGACAGATTGCTGGGTGGGGCTGGGGAAAACCCAGCGGTCATGGTGCACATTGGTACTAATGACAAAGTTAGAGGCAGGTGGAAGGTCCTTAAAAATGATTACAGGGAACTAGGAGAGAAGTTGAAGTCCAGGACCTCCAAGGTGGTGTTTTCAGAAATACTACCGGTGTCACGAGCGTCACTAGAAAGACAGCGGGAGCTTAGGGAGATAAACACGTGGCTTAGAAATTGGTGCAGGAAGGAAGGGTTCGGGTTCATGGAGAACTGGGCTGACTTCTCAGTCGGCTACAGGCTCTACGGTAGGGACGGGCTGCACCTCAATGGGGAAGGTGCAGCTGTGCTGGGGGAGAAAATGGTCAGACGGATGGAGGAGCGTTTAAACTAGGATCTGGGGGGAGGGGGGGTAGTGGAGCAAAAAAGGGGATAGATAGAGCAGATAGAGACAGTGAGATGGTAGGGGTCAATGAAGGATTAGGGGGGATGGGACATGCAAGGAACGTAGGGAGGTTAGGAGTAATAAAGGTGTTAATAGGATTAAATGTCTACTGGCAAATGCAAGAAGTCTTGCAAACAAAATGAATGAATTGGAGACTCTTATGTCAACCATGGATTATGATGTGGTGGGCATTACGGAAACCTGGCTGGATGAAAGCCATGACTGGGTGACAAACATACAGGGTTATAGTACATTTAGGAGGGACAGGAAAGACAAAAAAGGTGGTGGGTGTGTATATTTATCAAATCTAACCTAAAACCTGTGTTGAATGATGACATTGGGGGGAACTGCAACAATGTAGAGTCAGTATGGGTAAATGTACATGGGGAGGAGAATAATGGAAAAATGCTAATTGGAGTTTGCTATAAGCCTCCTAACATACTTGAACAAATAGAGGGTGAAATGCTGGAACAAATTGAAAAGGCAGCTAATAATAATAATCGGGTTCTTATTATGAGGGATTTCAACTATCCAGCATACAGTGGGACATAGAATCTTCTGGTTGTGCTAAAAGCTGTAAATTCTTATCTACCATTCAAGACCATTTCCTCTCTCAGATGGTAGATGAACCGACGAGGGGAGATAATTTGCTAGATTTGGTCCTGTCAAATAGACCGGATACAATTTCAGATCTACAGGTCCGGGAGCACTTGGGCACCAGCGATCATAATATGGTAAGCTTCAACGTAATATTCAATAGAACATTTCAAAGGAAAACTTTTAGGAAAGCTGTTTTCAACAAATTAAGGGAAGAGCTAAAGCCAGCTTTACACGTTACAATTAGGTGTGCGATCTCATATGCGATGTGACACGCCCAGGTCGCATATGCGATTGAATGAGATTGCCCGTAGGTCGTTCATTTCCTGTCACACGTGCGTTAGTAGTCTATGTTAAATTGATCAATTTTGTGTGCGATCCTTTAGATCATGTGTTCCGTGACGTATGCATTGGGCACCCTTTTTTTTTTTTTTTATTTATTGACTTGCTAAGCGTGTGTAATGTGTAGGGATGCGTTTTTACTATGTCATCTGCCATTCAGCTCTGCTACATGGCCGCTGACAGCAGACACAGACAGCCATGTAGCAGAGCTGAATATCAGATGACAGCAGACACAGACAGAGCCGCACTGTCAGAATGAACTCGGTTGAACCTCACCCGACTTCATTGTCATGCTGCGGCTCTGTCTGTGTCGCGTTCTGATTAGCGGTCACCGGTGAAGGGCTCACCGATGACCGCTAAACTCCTGAGTGACTGAATTGAGCAGCCCTCTCTCATACTCACCGATCCCCAATTCCCGGCTCTGCACGGCATTCACACTACTCCGGCGGCTTTTACTGTTTTGAAAAAGCCGGCCGCCCATTAAACAATCTCGTATTCCCTGCTTTCCCCGCCCACCGGCGCCTATGATTGGTTACAGTGAGACACGCCCCCACGCTGAGTGACAGGTGTCACACTGCACCCAATCACAGCAGCCGGTGGGCGTGTCTATACTGTGCAGTGAAATAAATAATTAAATAATTAAAACAAACGGCGTGCGGTCCCCCCCAATTTTAAAACCAGCCAGATAAAGCCATATGGCTGAAGGCTGGTATTCTCAGGATGGGGAGCCCCACGTTATGGGGAGCCCCCCAGCCTAACAATATCAGTCAGCAGCCGCCCAGAATTGCCGCATACATTATATGTGACAGTTCTGGGACTGTACCCGGCTCTTCCCGATTTGCCCTGGTGCATTGGCAAATCGGGGTAATAAGGAGTTAATGGCAGCCCATAGCTGCCAATAAATCCTAGATTAATCATGTCAGGCGTCTATGAGACACCTTCCATGATTAATCTGTAAATTACAGTAAATAAACACACACACCCGAAGAAATCCTTTATTAGAAATAAAAAACACAAACATATACCCTGGTTCACCACTTTAATCAGCCCCAAAAAGCCCTCCTTGTCCGGCGTACTCCAGGATGATGCAGCGTCGCTTCCAGCGCTGCTGCATGGAGGTGACCGGAGCTGCAGCAGACACAGCCGCTCCTGTCACCTCCACATAGCTAATGAAGACAGCCGCGTGATCAGCTGAGCTGTCACTGAGGTTACCCGCTGTCACTGGATCCAGCGGTTGATGCAGCGGTAGCTGCGGGTAACCTCAGTGACAGCTCAGCTGATCGCGCTACTCACCTCAGTTGCTGCGTGGAGGTGAGAGGAGCGGCGGTGAGTAGCGCGATCAGCTGAGCTGTCACTGAGGTTACCCGCAGCCACCGCTGCATCCACCGCTGGATCCAGTGACAGCGGGTAACCTCAGTGACAGCTCAGCTGATCGCGCGGCTGTCTTCATTTGCTGTGTGGAGGTGACCGGAGCGGCTGTGTCTGCTGCAGCTCCGGTCACCTCCATGCAGCAGCGCTGGATGCGACGCTGGACCATCCTGGAGTACGCCGGACATGGAGGGCTTTTTGGGGCTGATTAAAGTGGTTAACCAGGGTATATGTTTGTGTTTTTTATTTATAATAAAGGATTTTTTTCGGGTGTGTGTGTTTATTTACTGTAATTTACAGATTAATCATAGAAGGTGTCTCATAGACGCCTGACATGATTAATCTATGACTTATTGGTAGCTATGGGCTGCCAATAACTCCTTATTACCCCGATTTGCCAACGCACCAGGGCAAATCGGGAAGAGCTGGGTACAGTCCCAGAACTGTCACATATAATGTATGCGGCAATTCTGGGTGGCTGCTGACTGATATTGTTAGGCTGGGGGGCTCCCCATAACGTGGGGCTCCCCATCCTGAGAATACCAGCCTTCAGCCGTATGGCTTTATCTGGCTGGTTTTAAAATTGGGGGGGACCGCACGCCGTTTGTTTTAATTATTTAATTATTTATCTCACTGCACAATATAGACACGCCCACCGGCTGCTGTGTTTGGGTGCAGTGTGACACCTGTCACTCAGTGTGGGGGCGTGTCTCACTGTAACCAAACATAGGCGCCGGTGGGCGGGGAAAGCAGGGAATACGAGATTGTTTAATGGGCGGCCGGCTTTTTCAAAACAGTAAAAGCCGCCGGAGCAGTGTGAATGCCGTGCAGCACCGGGGATCGGAGATCGGTGAGTATGAGAGAGGGGGATACACTGACATGGACAGAGAGAGAGGGACAGAGATAGTGACGGACTGACAGAGATTAGTGAATGACAGACATTGTGAGGCGCTTCAGAACGCAGCTTTTCAGCTGCGCTCTGAAGCGGACCTTTTTTAAGCTGCGGTGCAGAGCGCACACCTGCGCACATAGCATCAGACACCAAAATCGTATCAGGGATGTCACACGTTACAATTGACTAGGTTCATACAACAAAATGTCCAATGTATAAGGAATAAACGACGTGTATGCAATCATCGTATTTTCGTTCAATCTTGATTGCACGTAGGTGTCACACGCAAATACGTCACGAACGATGCAGGATGTGCGTCACTTACAACTTGACCCCGACGACGGATTGAAAGATTTATTGAAGCATGTAAAGCAGGCATTAAATGTGTAGATTGGGACAAAGTCATGGTAACTGGGGATACTGAACATAAATGGGGAAAGTTTAAGGATATATTGCTAGAGTCCTGTAAAAAACGTTTACCCTCTGGTAATAAAACGTCCCGGAATAAAAAGAAACCACTATGGATAAATAAGACTGTACAAAGTATAATAAAACAAAAACAAAGGGCGTTTAAAATCTTGAAGGCTGAGAATACAGAAATAGCATTGCAGGAGTATAAAGATATCAATAGGCAATGCAAAAAAGAAATCAAACAAGCAAAACTAGCTACTGAAACAAAAATCGCCAATGACATTAAAATAAATCCCAAAATCTTTTATAAATACATTAATGCCAAAAGGAAAACAAAGGATAGTATTGGCCCCTTAAAATATAATAACAAGTTAGTTATAGAGGACACACAAAAGACTGAGATATTAAGTAGGCATTTCTCATCTGTGTTCACCAAGGAACTGACTGTACCAGGCATCATTCAACAAGTGAAAAATCAAAGTTCCCCACCAGATATAATCAATTTAACACAAGAAGAAGTACGCCTACGTCTGAGTAAATCAAACATTGACAAATCCCCAGGGCCAGATGGCATTCATCCACGAATATTGAGGGAATTGAGCTCCGTAATTGACAGACCGCTGTATCTCATCTTTTTAGACTCGCTTGTAACAGGGTTGGTACCTCAGGATTGGAGGATTGCTGATGTGGTACTGATATTTAAGAAAGGTAAGAGGGTAGATCCAGGCAACTACCATCCAGTAAGCCTGACATCAGTAGTATGCAAAGTTTTTGAGGGCATTTTAAGGGATGACATGCAAAAATATGTTGCAGAAAATAATATAATAACTGACAGACAGCATGGATTCATGAAAGATAAGTCGTGTCTAACCAACCTGTTGGGGTTCTATGAGGGGGTAAGTGCAAACCTGGATATTGGTAATGCAGCTGATGTGATTTATTTGGACTTTGCAAAGGCATTTGATACTGTACCACATAATAGGCTTATACTAAAGCTCCAGAAGCAAGGACTGGGGGAAACTATATGCAACTGGGTAAGGAATTGGCTAAAAGATAGGAAACAAAGAGTAGTCATAAATGGAACATTCTCTAAATGGGCCATAGTCAGCAGTGGGGTGCCGCAGGGATCTGTGCTAGGACCAATTCTTTTTAATCTCTTTATTAATGACCTTGTGGATGGGATTGATAGTAAAGTGTCAGTCTTTGCTGATGACACCAAACTATGTAGGATATTAAAAACTGACCTTGATAGTATAATATTACAAAAAGATCTGGATAAGATGTCAGAATGGGCAGATACTTGGCAAATGAGATTTCATTTTGATAAATGTAAAGTAATGCACCTAGGACGGAGTAATCCTATAACTGCGTATACATTAAATATAAGTAAACTCGGGACTACAGAACAGGAGAAGGACTTGGGTATTCTCATTACAAATAAGCTGAGCAGCAGCACTCAATGTCAAGCAGCAGCTGCAAAAGCAAACAAGATTCTAGGGTGTATAAAAAGAGAGATTAGATCCCGCGATCCCAACGTATTATTACCCCTCTATAAATCACTTGTAAGGCCACATCTGGAATATGGGATCCAGTTTTGGACTCCACATTTTAAAAAGGACATTCAGAAGTTAGAGTCAGTTCAAAGGCAGGCAACTAGACTACTACAAGGAATGGAAGGCCTCCCATATGATGACAGGTTGAAAAAGTTAGATATGTTTAGCTTAGAAAAAAGACGTCTCAGAGGAGATCTCATTTATATGTATAAATATATGTGTGGTCAATATAAAGGACTGGCACATGACTTATTTCTTCCGAAGACAATACTAAGGACCAGGGGGCACTCACTGCGAGTGGAAGAAAAGCGATTCCGACAGCTAAATAGGAAAGGGTTCTTTACAGTTAGAGCAGTCAGACTGTGGAATACCCTACCACAAGAGGAAGTAATGGCAGATACTATAACAGCTTTCAAAAAAGGTCTGGATGATTTCCTCAGTACACAAAACATTGTTGGTTATAAATGACTTAGTGACCAAATGTAGAACTGGTGGAGGAAGGTTGAACTAGATGGACCTAGGTCTTTTTTCAACCTTAGTAACTATGTAACTATGTAACTATAGGGTACAACCCAACAAATCAGAGGATTTCTCCCAAAATTATCCTTGGGAGCTGTGACTGCAACATCTACAAGCAGACAGATGAAAAGCTTTTCATAAGAAAAAACTAGAAAGTGTCACTTCCAAGGTATTGCACATTCAACAAATCATAGGGTTTCTCCACCTAGACATTTAGACAGCAGATCTGTGGAGCATATTATGAAAGTGATGAGAAAGAATTACTGCAAGGCTCAGGTGAAGGACTGACTAGGCCCTAAAATTCCAATATGTGCAAAGGCTGCACCCAAAATATCCTTGAGTGCTATGACTGGCACATCTACAACCAGACAGATTTACAACTTTTCAAAAGACAGAAGTAGAACGTGTCCCTTCCATGGAATTGAACATTCAACAAATCAGAGGTTTTCTCCCACCTAAAAACCAGATCTGTGGAACATATTATGAAAGTGAGGGGAACTACGACAAGGCTTAGGTGATGGGCCGACTAGGCCCCAGTGTGCCAAACCTACAGTTACAATATGTCTTAGGGCTGCTCCCAAAATTATCTTTGGGAGTTTTGAATGCCACATCTAAAACCAGACTGATTACAGCTTCCCAAAAGAAAAGAAGTACAACGTGGCTCTTGCAGGGTATTGTACTTTCACCAAGTCAGTGATACTCCTGGAGTGGTAGAGCCAATGCACTACGTGCAAGGGTGGGCAAAAAAATGTGCTCTTGGAGGAGTCTCTGATTCAGACTTGAAGAGACAGTGAAGAGAGCTTCATAAAATATTGTGTTACCTGGAGTGGTAAAGCCAATGCACTATGTGCAAGGGTGAACAAAAATGCATCCTCTTCATTATCACCCAATCAAGGCTGAAAAGATGGGATGATACTGGGCTAGGTAGTATCACCCAGTGTAAGTTCTTGCTCCATAGCTCTCTGCAAAGCCTTCTCCTTTCAAAGTGATCAGTGAGCGTAGACACAGGAGTGCTACAGTTAGACCTATTTGGATGTCATCATCCCTCACCATCTTGGTGGAGTCCTCAAAGTTTTGGAGAATCTCACAGTTGTCAGACATCCATGCCCACTTGTTATGTGCGGAGTCTGATTGGATGTTAAATGGGCATGTTGCAGCTGGTTATCAACTACTGCCCTCTTCTGGTCACTAAGTATTGCAAACATATGTAATGTTGAGCTCCAGCATGTGGCAGGTTGCAAAGCATTCAATGAGGTTATAATTGTAAGTGCTGCTAGAGCACTGTCAGACAGGCAGCAGCGGTAGGTGATTTTCGGAAATGGACTCAGATGCGGTGTAACTTGACAAGTAGCTCCGGCAACTCTTGGTATGATTTCAGACACCGCTGTACAATTAAATTAAGCACATGGGCTAGGCATGAAACATGGTTCAGCTTGCCAAGCATCAGAGCAGCCACAAGGTTACACCCACTGTCGCCTGTTTCTAGGTTCTAGACTCAAACCTACATAGGATAAATAGACTAAAATTGACTTAAATATGACAAATTTATTAACCCTTTTATGACGGCCATATGGATTATAACGATGGTAGTAAAGAGTATTTCTTCCATTTCACCATTTTAAATCAGTGGTAAAAAAAGTAAATAGGACTCCCAAGCGTCAGAAAATCCCCAGTGTATCAGTTGCCGTGAGTAGTTGAGACCCTTGAGATCATGATTCGGGCAGTTTTTTCCAGTCCCCGGTCACATGATCTCTGGTATACACCATATACTGTAACCATGGCACAGCACCATGACATGAGCGGCACCACCAGGGCATCTTATGAACTGTGAGTAAAAATAACTTTGAACCGCAGCCCTGGTATCATCCTTGTTATTGCCAGTGCTGCCTCCCTGCGCTTCAGCACCACCGGCAATCCCCACCGCCCTCATTTCCCCGGGGTCCGCTCCTCCTATGGAGAGTGATACCATCTTTGCTGTTATTACCATCCACCCCGAAGGCCAGTGACAGCAGCAGCGGCTAATCCCTGGCTGCATATTGCAGGTGACGTCATGGCAAACAACCACCGCATCATCCCCCTTTTTATTGTGGACACCTCGGGGCACTAAACTAGGCAGGCCACTATGACATCTCAGACCTCCACACCGGCCCGGTGATGAGTAAGGTTAAACCCCTGCCCCCTGGGTGCCTCAACTTGGCAACACGAACAGGATAACGTGCCTGGGCAAAACTTGGGTACTGTGTGCATTACAGGGCTGTGTTAAATGTTTATGTGGAATCATGAATGGATAAGAAAGTCGGGTTTAACACTGCGCTAAAACCATGAAGCCAAACGATGTGATGAATTCTTTGCTATATTTTCTTTATTTAGGCCAAGTCTACATGTTTCAAAGGCATGTCCGCCTTCTTCATCAGGACAAAGGAAAAAACAGCATGATACTTTTTGCATTTTTCCTTTGTCCTGATGAAGAAGGCGGACATGCCTTTGAAACATGTAGACTTGGCCTAAATAAAGAAAATATAGCAAAGAATTCATCACATCGTTTGGCTTCATGGTTTTAGCGCAGTGTTAAACCCGACTTTCTTATCCATTCATGATTCCCTGTTGCATCATCGGGGCTGCTGCTTGACCATTTACTGCATACATAGGAGTTGTGCCTGTCACAACTTCCATAGGTGAGCACCTGTTTTCATTTTCTAAGCCTGCATTGTTTGCCAGATAAGACCCTATGTGCGCTTTTCTCTCCACAGCATTTTGATTAAATGTTTATGTAAAATAGGATTTTGTGCCCGTGGCTGCGAGCACTGTGCGTCCACCAGACTGTCTATGTACACTGGAATCCATTGCAGAAAAAGGACAGGTGCCATGTGTACCCAAATGGAGTAGGGCCGCCCGCCTCTCGTGGGTGGGATTGCAGCGGGGCACGAAAAAAACGTGCAAGCCCCCTTACACGACATGTACTAAGGAGCCAGTGGCCCCCCCAGAAAGCAGGAAAAGATGGGATAGTGGCATGGACTGATCAGGGGCGAGCCTTGGCTATAGCCCATCAGAGAAACCAGAGGCACAGGGTAGAAGCGATGTGCTCCCCTGGCTGTCCGAAAGCAACTCCGGTGACGCGGCCCACACTGCGACCGGCTTCCATCGTCGTCTCCAAACTTGGATGCCTGGAGGACCCTGGAGCTTCATAGAGCGGCTTGTAAATATTGGACTGAAGTATATACAGTTATTGAGAGTATTGATCATTTTTGGGTTTTTTTTATTTCTCTTTTTCCTCTTCTGTTTAACAAAATGGATATCTGGGTCACCGTGAGATGTGTGGAAACACCAAAAGTTGTTCTCTCCTCCTCTTGCTATTTTCACAAATTCTACATTTTCATCCTCAATGTGTTCATACCCACCAGGTAATTAGTATTCAACCCAGATCCTCAATATTCCTATTATCAGTTTACCTGCGTTCATTCCTGTCATTTTGTATTCCTAACAGGTCCCAAGTCTCCCCTTCTGTCCCTAAGTTCCTCACCAGGATCTTCTCAACAATACCTCCACGCAGAGCTTTTTTGTTTTGGTTTTTATCTATAATTTTTAAACCTTGTGCTTTATCTTAAATTATTCTACAATAAATCAGTATACATTTTACTAATTTTCTGCTGTGTCTCCATATTTGTATACTTAAATTTAGGTCTACCCATTCACTCCCTTTTCCCACTCATCCAGTTAGCACGGTAGTTTTTCAATTATTTCTTCTTTTAGACAGGTTTACGCAGACCCTGCCAACTGCCTGCAGCTTTCATTCCCTTCCTCCCCCCTTTTTTTTATATTTCACAGATATTATCAGTCCTGTATCTCCTCCCTGACATCACCTACATACCCCCTGAGTTAATCATAGCCCCTTTCCAATTCCTTGTGGGAGCGCTAGTGTCCATCTTTATATTTTTGAACTTTATATTCAGTCTTTGAACCAATATTCCTGATTTAAGTTGTAGAGGAGGAGTGTGTGTTCTCTACAGGAAAAAAAGGATAAAAAGTGGAAAAACGTCTGCGCTGCTGTGCCAATAAAGAGTTAGTTCCAAATAAGAGCAATGTAGGGTGGTTTATTCTACGCGTTTCGGAGATAACCCCTCTCCTTCATCTGGATATCCGCCAAAACCGATTTTTTTTTTGGTGGACTCCTGAAGAAGGAGAGGGGTTATCTCCGAAATGCGTAGAATAAACCACCCTGCATTGCTCTTTTTTGGAATTAACCCTTTATTGGCACAGTTGCTCGGACGTTTTTCTACTTGTTATCCTTTTTTTCTTGCTTCCGCCTTTGGCACGTGGAGTCTGCAGCAGCTGATACATGCTTTAATAATGGTTGTGTGTCACACAACCATCCCAGGTGAGTTGTTTTCTTTAGCCCTTACTGTTGTTATCCTGGTAAGACCCTACATGCGCTTTTTATAGCCACATTTGTTGTTACTATTGTTCTCTACAGGGCCACACTTATGATATTGCCTAGTGCTATTCATTTTTGTGTTTTTATCTGTGTGCCAATGTTGTGTGCCTTTTTTCTAATAATCTCACTACATGTTATCTGGTGATCCCAATTGTTTTACACACCAGTTTCTCTTTTCTTTCTAATCATATGGAGAAGGAAGCAAAGCACTAAGCCATGCATAGCGTGTTACATCACAAAAAAACAGCAGTATGGAGACCAGCAGGGACCGCCTTTTCTTTCTCCTTTCAGAACTCATGGGTTTCTTCATCAGAGGAGGTTGTCAATCACTATACTGAGCAAATTTTTATAGCTACTGAGGATCCTGGTGGTATTAACTCATTCAATACAGATGCATTGAAAAATGAGGGGTGAAGTGGTTAGTTATTGGCCAGACACTTAACGAAAGTGAGAAAATATCCTAACTATATTAATACGACCAATAGTAATAGAAAAAGGCAATTTAGTACTTTGATTCTTTCAACGGGGATGGCACCAGCCAAGGCCCCCTGGTTTCTGCATTGTGGACCTGGACACCAGTAGTTCATTCTGAAACTTTGATATATTTGCTCATGGTGAGAATTCCTTAACGGACAATAGACTTTTCAGAATGAATGTGACTGGCTTTATCTACTCCTGTGATTTATTTTTTATACCTACCTACCCACAGTTATGTACCCATCACAGCTTTTTTTCACTTCCATTAGGCCTTAACTGGTGTTCCTATAATCAGCTGCACCAAAATGTGGAATTTTTTTATGCTTATTTGCAGGAGTTATTAACGTCTAGGCATTCCAGGATTTTTTTTATGCCAATATACATTTGTCTTAGCTGTGTATGATTGCTTTCTCATTTTCTCGATTCAGTTATACTGTATTTTTATTAATTTGTTACTTTTGTTTTACATTTACAGTATGTTATTTTTCCTAGGGACTCCTGAAGTGTAGGGGTATGCATTGGCTTTCTATGCATTAATAGTATGGCTTATGTGTCTATATAACTAATACTAAGAAAAAGTGGTGAATATGCTATAAATTAATTTATAAATTGCAGCAGTCCTTATACTATCTATGTGATTAATTGTAAAATTTGCAAAATGCAATATGTTGGCTGCACAACACGTCCTTTAAGAAGATGCATGTCCATGCACATCTATGACATACTGAATAAGACAACATGGAGCCTGTCAGATACCTTACAGCAGTTTTTGAATATTCATAGGGAAGATTTACCGTCACTAAGGACTAATGCTATTGAGAAACTAATGCCATCTCAACAGGAAAGAGACAAGCTGCACTTATTACACAGATGGAAAGGTTTTTGGATATTAAACCTTGATACAAGAAAGCCTGATTAGTAATGGGTAGTCCCAGACTGTAAAAGTCTGGATCCGCATGGTTTAAAAAGTATCTGGATGCCGACTCTGGGTCTAAAGTTCTCAGGGAACTCTGGATAACGATTGGCATCTGGAAACTCAGGAAATAAAAAAATAAATAAAGGAAAAATAAAAATAAAGCAAGCGCACTATACTTACCGAGTCTCTGAAACATCTGTAACTGTTTTCAGGTCGCTCACTCTTCTTCCAGGGCTGCTCATTATTGCTCATCCATATTTACTGCTTTCCCCACCCACTGGCAGTTCTGGCATGAGTGATTAGTTGCAGTAAGATGTGCACCCAGCCTGTGTGACAACATCTGACTGCTTGCGATCACAAACCCTTTCTGCAGGTCACTATCGTGGTGTAAAAATACCCAGCAAAGATAAAGCATAGGACTACAAGCTGCAGCTCCCAGCTGTGTACTTATCTTGGCTGTGTATCAAAATAAAAGAAACTGCATGAGGCATTTTTTTAAATTATTTAGATAAATAATATAAAAAAATGATGTGTGCCCCCTCCCCCCACTTTTGATACCCAGCCATGATAAAACCCAACAGCTGGGGACTGGTATTCTTATGCTGGGAAGACCCATGCTCTTTGAACCCCTAGCCTAAAAATAGCAGCCTGAAGCTGTATCCATCAGATGCAAAAATCTCAGAAGTTTACCCAGCTGTTCCTGATTGCCCTGGTGTGGTGGCAATTGGGTTAATAAATTGTTAATGTCAGCTGACAGCTGCCACTAAGTTCTAGATTAGTACAGATGAAGGTCTATGAGACCCCCCCATTACTAATCTATAAGTGAAAGTAAATTGTAACGCCTGCCTGGATCAACAGACTCAGATGGGATTTAATGGACAGGATAGAGGAAAGCCACTCACCCAGCAGGACCCCCAGAAACCTGAAACCCTTTAACCCCTATACAGGGATTTGGAATTACACAGGGCCCTGGAGATAACTAAATGTGGAAGGCTGCAGTCCGATGAGAGTAGTCGTCAGGCAGGGTCAAACCAGGAATTGCAGAACAGGGACAGAATCGGCAGGCAAGTACGTAATCAGAAAACGTAGCAGAGGTCAAATCCGGATCGGGCAGCGAGGTACAAAAATAGCAGGCAGAAGGGTAGTCAGAAAACACGCAGAAGTCAGCACACAGGATTCACAAAACAGAATAGGGTGGACCAGTTGCCAGGAAATCAGAACTATCTCTGGTAGAGGTCAGCAGACAGGAGGGGAACTTAGAAAGGTGTGGTGTCTTCCAATTGGCTGTTGCTGATCGCTGGCAACTTCAGCTGGAAGACACACGCCACGCACAGTCAGCCAGTGGTACTGCAGATCCCATGATAACCCAGCCCATTGGATGATCAGAGCCTGCACCCACCGATGCCGCTGGCATTGACTCCTCTCCCATCACCAGCAACATCCACGGCAGGAACACGGCGTTGCCTGGCGATCAGAGCAGAAGTCGCTGGAGCGGTCTCCGGTGGTGACGTAACATAAATAAACACAATTATGGGCTCTAGCTGATTTTTTTTTTTTAAGTCCAGTTAGTCCCGCCGATTCCATCACTAATATTAATGTAGTGAATAGGGATGAGTGAGCATGTTTGCCGCTACTCAGTGCTCACTCGAGCATCTCAGTGGTCGGTATACTCGGCAAGCTCCGAGTACCGGCGAGATGCTCGGGCAGATGCTCGGCTCCCCCTCCCTGCATGTGGGCGGTATTTACAGAGTCAGCCCACATGCAGGAATTGGCTGTCACACACTATAATGCCACAACCAACATGGCTGTGGAATTACAGTGATTGGCTGGCCGCACAGCGTCATCAGCTCTATATGACAGTTAATGGCACTGTGCTCTGCAGTGTGATCCCCAGTCAGCTAGTGTAGGGGGAGGTGCTGCTGAGCTAGGGAAAGATTTACTGTGTGTGTCTTAGGTAGTGTAAGTACTAGGAGATGTAACGTCACCGCTGCCACCATTGTCGTAGTAACCTACCGAGTGGGTTACTATAGCATCGGTGATCTCCGATCATCTAATTACCGGGGCCACTATGCACTGGCTCCTGCAGAAGCCACAGGAGTTAACTCCCTGTTTACCGAGCCGCTATCCAGCGGCTTATGCAGGAGCCGCTTAATAGTGGTGCCGGGAATCATTTGATAGGAGATCACCGTTGCTGTAGTAGCCCATTCAGTAGGTTACTATTAGAGATGAGCGAACCAGACGCGGTTCGCCTCGAGCTCGGTTCGCCGAACCGAGGTCCCGTTCGAGTTCGGTTCGGCGAACCACTCGAACCAATAGGAAACAATGGGAGGCAATCACAAACACAAAAAACACATTATAAATGTGCACATACAGTTAATAAACATTGCCATAACACTTACCGGTGCCCGCCATGTGTCCTGCACTCTGTCTCCTGTCACTATTCCTTCCGATGATTGCTGCATCCTCCCGATAACCAGCACTGACAGGACCTTCCGTGACGTCGTCAAAATAGCCATGTGACCAGTCACGTGGCTATTATCTCATTGGCTACAGACTGGTCACATGGCTTTGACGTCATGTCCTGTCCTAGGTCCTGTCATTGCACTCTCTGGTACACGGTGCACGTTTGTGTATCGCCGTGTACCGGCGACATGCTCTAGCACACGGTTGACTCCCCGTTCTGATTCCCCGTTCCGTTAGGGACCGGCTGACACAGCCGGTCATTAACAGAGATCACCGTTGCCATAGCAACGCAGTTAGCGGTGACGTCATTGCTAACCGCGGCTCCGGGAATCACATGATCGGAGCACCGTTGCTATGGTAACGCGTCTGTCAGCGTTACCGCTGTTACCGCTAACAACCAGCAGCACTGATCACTCACGGACTGAAGGCTGCACGGGAAGCACCGTCTTCCCCCATGCAGCAGTGATGGAGCAGAGCTGCATTTGTTGAACGAGAAAGACAGAAGACCATAGATCGTGGAGGGCTGACAGTGAGTAATAAACATGGAGTCTCTAATGTGTCTGTGCATTTATTTCTATTAAAGTATTTTTTCTCTGTGTGGTGTCTTTTTTTTAACCCTTTATTGGAGATTCTTAATGGCCGGGTCAAACGTGCCTGACATTAAAAATCTCTGGCTTAATACTAGCTAGTAAAACAAAGCTAGTATTAACTCATCACTACCCAGCAAGCCACCCGGCTTCAGGGCTGTTGGAAGAGTTGGATACAGCGCCAGATGATGGCGCTTCTATGAAAGCGCCATTTTCTGGGGCGGCTGCAGACTGCAATTCGCAGCAGAGGCGCCCAGAAACCTCGGGCTAACCTGTGCTGCGAATTCCAATCCCCAGCTGCCTAGTTGTACCTGGCTGGACACAAAAAGGGGGCAAAGCCCACGTCATTTGTTTTTTAATTATTTCATGAAATAAGTGAAATCATTAAAAAAACGGGCTTCCCTATACTTTTGGTTCCCAGCCGGGTACAAATAGGCAGCTGGGGGTTGGGGGCAGCCATACCTGCCTGCTGTACCAGACTAGCATACAAAAATATGGCGAAGCCCACGTTATTTTTTTGGTGGGCAAAAAACTCCTGCATACAGTCCTGGATGGAGTATGCTGAGCCTGGTGAAGAATGGTTCGCTGGGTAATAATGGGGTTAGGGCTAGCTATATATTATCAACTGAAATCATTAATACCCAGCAAGCCACCGGCATCAGGGCAGCTGGAAGAGTTGGATACAGCGCCAGATGATGGCGCTTCTAGGAGAGTGCCATTTTCTGGGCGGCTGCGGACTGCAATTCGCAGCAGAGGGGCCCAGAAAGCTCGGGCTAACCTGTGCTGCGGATCCAATCCCCAGCTGCCTAGTTGTACCCGGCTAGACACAATAATGGGGCGAAGCCTACGTCGTTTTTTTTTTTTAATTATTTCATGAAATTCATTAAATAATTAAAAAAGGGCTTCCCTATATTTTTAGTTCCCAGCCGGGTAGAAATAAGCAGCTGGGGTTGGGGGCAGCCATACCTGCCTGTTGTACCTGGCTAGAATACAAAAATATGGCGAAGCTCACGTCAATTTTTTTTTCCATTGCCAGTGAAGGTAACACCAAGCAGTGGGGGTTAGCAGCCAGTAACTGCTTGGATTACCCTTAGCTAGCAATACAAAAAATGGAGCAGGAGCCCATATATAATTTTTTTAATTATGTATTTAAATAACTAAAAACAAAATGGGTTTCCCTGTATTTTGATTGCTGGACATCACAGTGCTGTAAAAATAAATCTTTAAAAAAAATGACGTAGCACTCCGCGGTATTTTTGATTCTCAGCGCAGATAAAGCAGACAGCTATGGGTTGCCACCCCCATCTGCCTGGCGTTACCTTGGCTGGCAATCAAAATACAGGGAAGCCCTTTAATTTTTTCTATTTAAAAAACTGTTAAAAAAAAAATGATGTTGGGTCCCCCCATTTTTGATAGCCAGCAAGGGTAAAGCAGACGGCTGTAGCCTGAAAACCACAGCTGGCAGCTTTACCGTGGTTGGGGATCCAATGTGGAGGTCACCCCAGGCTCTTTTTTTTATAATTATTTTATAAATATTAAAAATTACAAAAAAAAGTAGGGTCCCCCCAAATTGGATCACCAGCCAAGGTAAAGCGGACAGCTGTGGTCTGGTATTCTCAGGGTGGGAAGGTCCATAGTTATTGGGCCTTCACAGCCTAAAAATAGCAGGCTGCAGGCACTCCAGACGTGGCACATCCACTAGATGCGCCAATCCTGGCGCTTCACCCCAGCTCATCCTGTGCCCTGGTGCAGTGGCAAATGGGGTAATAAATGGGGTTGATACTAGCTGTAAAGTCACCTGACATCAAGCCCAGCAGTTTGTGATGTCATGGCGTCTATTAGATACCCAACATCATAAACTGTCAGTACTAACAAAAAAAATCGACAAAAGAAATTTATTTGAAAAAACAGTCCCCAAAACATTTCCTCTTTCACCAATTTATTGTAAGAAAAAAAATAAAGGGGTCCCACGACGACTCTGGACCGTCTAGAATATGGGGGGAGACACTCAGGGAACGTATCCCCCATTTTCTAGGAATACAGACCCTTCATGTGAGGAGTGTGGGTGCAATGAATCTGCACTCACTCTCCCCGGGTCCACAGCAGCAGAGTCCATGTTGTAACGGTTGCTACCAAAGCTGCAATGCCCTGCTCATGAGGTAAGGGCATGCCTAATCAGGAGAACTATTCTACATTTCCAAATATTGGTATTTGCTGATATTATTGCCATTCCACCTACTATATATTGGAGATAGGATATTGGAGATGGAATACCCCTTTAAATCCAGTTATCTAGCTGAATGAATACTTAACAACAGAGCTATTTAGATGTGTTTTCTTGTGGCGTATAATGGACTCTCATGTTTGGTAGTCGTTCAGCAGGGCAACATAAATAGCAAATCCCTCCATTTGTAAATGTAGTATAGCTCTCCTGATCAACTATGTTCCTTACCTCATGAGCATGGGCATTGCAGTAATAATAATTATTTATTCATTTATATAGCGTAATTAATTCCATAGTGCTTTGCGTACATTGGGAACACTGTCCCCATTGGGGTCACAATCTAAATTCCCTATCTGTATATCTTTGGAGTGTGGGAGGCACCAGAGAACCCGGAGAAAACCCACGCAAACACGGGGGAAACATACAAACTCCTTGCAAATGGTGTTCTTGGTGGGAATTGAATCCAGGACCCCAGCGCTGGAAGACTGCAGTGCTAACCACTGAGCCACCATGCTGCCCATTTAGCTTACAGATGCGTAACCACCACTCACTGTGTCTGAACACAGGAAGCTGAGCTGACAGCCGCTCTGTGCATGCGGCAGCATCTATTGTGAAGGAGAGGGCTGCGGGGGATCAATGCTGCACAGGTACCGTTGGACACCGGGGAACACCGGTGGTGTTATAGGGGGTGACCTGGCAGGGCCTGTGGAGGTGTTTTCTGTCGCATGTGTCATTGCACATGTGACAGAAATCAGGGGAGTAGGGTGAATGCGGCCGGCGAGCTACTGTGCGCACGGCCATCTTGGATTTCTGGGAGGGGGTCAGGGGGGCACTTTGGTGACACCGGGGGACCGGGGAGGAGATTTATCATGTTTGTTCATGCCAGATGGGAGATAAATAATTTTTTACCGACGCTGTCATTTACTATAACGTGATCATCGGTATACGATGTATACCTGTGATCACGTGAGCGGGGACCAAAAAAAACATCCTGAATCATGATCTCCATGGTCTCAGCTACCCCTGAAACCGCGGAGATTTTCTGACGCTGGGGGGTGCTATTCACTTATTTCTGCCTGCTGTTTATAAACGGCAGATCAGAATAAGGCTACATTCACACGACCAATCCATTTTTGCGGTCTGCAAAAAACAGTTCATTTTTTTCACGGGTGCATCCGTGTGGCATCCGTTTCCGTTCCGTAGACGGTCCTTATGTCATCTGTTTGTCATCCATGTGCCTTCCGTTTCTTTTTGCGTACTGCAAAAAAACTGAAGGGGGAAAAATACATAAATTTACCCAGGATCCATAGCTTCATCCTACATGAGGCGGTCACATGTTCACTCCAGTGCCATTTTCTACTGCTTTTCACAACGTAGAGCGCTCTGGTGATTTTCTTGTGATTGTACACTTCATATCGGTCTTTTCTGTTATTATAATGGCAGAAAGACACATAATGTCCCACTCTCCTACATTTTGTAATTTTGCAAGATGGGCGGAGCCTAGCGGGGTAATGTGTGCAGAGTGCCAGGTGGGCAGAGCCTAGCGGAACCATGTGTGCAGAGTGCCAAGTGGGCGGAGCCTAGCGGGGTAATGTGTGCAGAGTGACAGGTGGGCGGAGCCTAGCGGACCATGTGTGCAGAGTGCCAGGTGGGTGGAGCCTAGTGGGGCAATGTGTGCAGAGTGTCAGGGGGTGGAGCCTAGTGGGACCATGTGTGCAGAGTGCCAAGTAGGCGGAGCCTAGCGGACCATGTGTGCAGAGTGCCAGGAGGGCGGAGCCTAGCGGGGTAATGTGTGCAGAGTGCCAGGTGGGCGGAGCCTAGCGGGGTAATGCGTGCAGAGTGCCAGGTGGGTGGAGCCTAGCGGGGTAATGTGTGCAGAGTGCCAGGTGGGCGGAGCCTAGCAGCACCATGTGTGCAGAGTGCCAGGTGGGCGGAGCCTAGCAGGGTAATGTGTGCAGAGTGCCAGGTGGGCGGAGCCTAGCGGAACAATGTGTGCAGAGTGTCAGGTGGGCGGAGCCTAGCGGGCCCATGTGTGCAGAGTGCCAGGTGTTCAGAGCCTATCGGGGCGATGTGTGCAGAGTGTCAGGTGGGCGGAGCCTAGCGGGACCATGTGTGCAGAGTGCCAGGTGGGCGGAGCCTAGCGGGGCCATGTGTGCTGGCGGCAGAGTGCGAAGTGGGTGGAGCCTAGCAGGGCCTTGTGTGCGGGTGGCGGAGTGCAAAGTGGATGGAGCCTAGCGAGGTCATGTGGCTCTAAAGATGTCAGTGTCGTGGACTGCATGGCTGGGGACAGGTGAGTGTGAGTGTGTGTGTGTGTGTATACATGCCGCGTGCAGGAGGGGGTGGAGTGAGCTGAGCGGGGAAGTGTCGGCTCCCTATACATGTAACTTGGATAAATATCGTGTTACTAACCAAAGTGCTTTGCTTGGATACCCGATGTTTATCTTGGTTACCAGCTTCTGGCAGGCTGCCAGCAATGGCTCCCCGCACACTGTGGGTGTATAAAGCCCTGCTTTTTGCTGTTAGAACCGTTCTCGAACGTAACTAGAACTATCGAACTTTAGCAAAAAGCTCGAGTTCTAGTTCGTTCTAGAACAGCCTCCAAAATCACTCGAACCGCGAACCGCGAACTGCACTCAACTCTAGTTACTATGGCAATGGTGGCAGTGGTGATCTCATCCCCTACAAACCCACCACAGCCTCTGCTCAATTAGATAGCAGAGGGAGGAGCAGCATTTTTCCTCCCTGTGCTGTGTGATAAAGCAGAGCAGCATGGGTTGAAGAATACAGAAGACTAGGAATGTGGAGGGGTGAGAGGGAGTAATAAAAATGGAGTCCCTAACTGTGTCTGTGTATGTATTTATAATAAAGTATTTTTTCTCTGTGTGGTGTCTGTTGTGAATACGTTTTACAGTTTGGAGCTCCCTCTTGTGGTCAGTGCTGGCAGTGCAGTTGATGTATGGAATGGAAGCAACACACCTGCAGAGTACTGGCAATCAGGATCAGATTGATCTATTTAACTTAGTAGCTTTCTCTTGTTACTTGCCGGTGGTCAATTGCTCCTGTGTGTTAAGGACATTGTGCAACCAGCTCTGCTCACTTCCTGAACATCCCTCAAATAAGTGGTCTTGTACCTCTGCTGTTTGTTTACCACCTTTTGTTGTTGTTCTGCTTTAATATTATGAATGATTCCTAAATTGTCTGTGTGGAGTTCGTGGTGGAATGGGATCATTCCCTTTTGGGAGTGTCTGTATACTTAGCTCCATGATTCTGCAAGTTTTGTGTTTTGTCATGCCTAGTATTATTCAGTCCCTCATCTGTATTAGTGTTTTTTGGATCCCAGTAGCATCTAAATGCTGGTACAGTGGGGTTTAGTAACCTCAGGATTTTTCCATATCAGTAGTGCTGGTATTTATTGGGGTTTTAACAGCCGCAGACAGTTGCTCTTTCCTATCCTTTTCTATAAAAATAGTTTGGGCCACACCTTTGCTGAAATCTGTCCTTTCTGGCTTTGTATTGTGTTTTTCTATATCACCGTAGCCTTTACATGTGGGGGGCTATCTATCTATCCTTGGGGACTACTCCGAGGCAGATTAGCTTTCCTATATTTCTATCTGTGAGATTATTTAGTTCTCTGGCTTTTATCGAGGCGTCCAGCTCATTGTAGGCACTCCCCACGGGCTACTGTTAGTTGTGTGTCAGGATTAGGTCTGCAGTCTGTTAAGTGTCCAGAAACTCTGTTATCTTTTTGGGATTTCGCATTATTTGATCCTCTCCGGTAACAGGTGTCTTTTTTTAACCCTTTATTGGAAATTCTCAATGGCCGGGTCAAACTTGGCCTGACATTTAGAATCTCATGCTTAATACCATCTGGTAAAACAAAGCTGGTATTAACCCCTTATTACCCAAAGTGCCACCCGCCACCAGGTCCGCTGGAAGAGTTGGTTACAAAGCCAGAAGATGGCGCTTCTATGAAAGCGCCATTTTCTGGGGCGGCAGTGGACTGCAATTTGCAGTGGGGAGGGGGGGGGGCAGAAAACTTGGGCCAACCTGTGCTGCAGATTCCAATCCCCTGCTGCCTAGTTGTACCTGGGCACAAAAATTGGGCGAAGCCTACTTCATTTTTTTTTTAATTATTTCATTTTCTTTGGTTTCTGCCAGTACTCAGTTATGGTGAGTGCCTTGATAGTGCCTTGAGAGCCCTGACTGTATCTGGTGGAATATAATGTGTTCTCAGTGAGCCTAGGTAGGAGGAGCATTAGAGAGATAATCCTTTTTTTCTTGGTCTTAATCAGAATTATTGAGTCTTGTATGGACCGTCCTCATGAGGTGTATGTAGTGTAAACAGATTTTGCTAGTACTCGAGATATCAAAAACAGCTGGCGTATAGAGGTGAGTGTAATTTCTTATCACCCATGTGACACTAGTGCTTTACAGTAGTTCTTCCTGGAAGATGTTTGTATGTATAATGTACACAGTTTCTGGTGTGGAACACGGTAGGAATGTTGAAAAAGGGAAAAGAGAATTTTCCCAAGGGGGAAGATTAGATGAGAATTGATTGAAGGTACAGGATGAGATATTGAATGTCAATATAATGAAAGTATTGAGATGATTTGAAGAAATGTAATTCTGAATCTAATAACTACACTATGTGTATTTTACCTGTCTGTGAAGATAGCTTATCCAGGCCCATTATTAGAAGCAACGTCCTCCACCCTATAAGCTGTCCCATAGGGTGGACTTGTGTACTGTCTGTGGAGCACTGTGTCCACGTAAGCCCACCCCATTATTTCCTGTCCTGAATGTAGATTTTTCTGTCACTCTGTGTTTTGGGTGGGGTATGACATAGGGATATTATGTCAGGGTCTGACAGGAGATAGGGACACGCTGGAGGCTCAGCCCTGACCACCATTAGGTCTACCGTCGAGATGAGGCCGAACACAGGGTCCCTAGTTACAGGGTCAGCACAGTTCCCTTTTTCAGCCGCCTTATTAGGACCCAAAGTCACTGCTCTGTTTAGTGCTGATGCAGCAGAGGCTGCAGAGGAGGGACCTGAAATCCACACTACGTTTTTGGTCATATATGCAGTTGTGCCCCATTGTGTTCCCACTAATGAACCTTAACAAAGGACATTGCTGATAGTCCTGTGGAAACCTTTACCCTTCACTTTTGCATATTTGTTTTTGCTGTACCTAGTATACAATTTATTAGACCATATAGACTGCTCACTATTAGTCCCTGGTGGACAGTGAATATTTTTCTTCACAGCCACCTGAAGAGTATCATCATGTCATCTCCAGCCCAGAACTCATTATACCTGTTTGCCATGGAGGAAGACAGCAGCCCTTTAAATACTACTCAGCCAGATTGAACACTTACCTAAAGCACCAGTTGAAGGTCAACACCCGTATGACATCACTGCTCCCTGACAAAGTCACCATCTCCCGGTGTGCGGTCGTTAATCCTGCTAAACTTCTCCCTCTTCCAAGGGGGGAGTGTCCCACCTCTGACACCTTAGTGGAAGAGGTATTCGACTCTGGCATAGCTGAGGCAGGAAACTCTGGATTCGATACAGTGACGGATACAGCTTTGGACCCTGACTTAACCCCTTTGCGGACGGATCAAGATGTGCATCAAGAAGACGGTTCCACACGGGTATGGTGATGGTAGCAGAAGACACTGTGCTGATAGAGCAGTCGCTACCCGCATCCCTGTCTGCCAAAGAAGCAGAGGTATGTGCTCTCACTGAAGCCTGCAAGATGGCAGCCAACATCTACTCTGTATTGAAGAAAAGAGTCTTGATCACCGCCAATGAAACTGTACGCCACCATGAGGCCATAGAAGAACTGATGGAAGCTTTGCTATTGCCAGACAGAGTCGCGGTGAGCAAGGTTGAGGCCTACATTGGAGGAATCAAGGGGAGCAGTAAGAAGTGCCCTCACTGACAGAACATCCAAAGAAGCCCCAAGACCACTTACCACAGAAATAGTCAGTCAATCTGTGCCTTTTGAATGACTCCAATGTGAAGAAGCAAGGAAAGATGGAAAATCTTGAGAAAATATTGTCCTGACCCTACAAGAGCAAGTCTCAGAAAAAGACATGGACGGAGATAGGGTGCAGCTGTGGGCTCCCGGAGACTATAGGTAGTGGCTAGTGACCTGCTTTTACTGCCAGCCAAAGAGATATGGCAAGCCTTAGACACACAACTGACCCCACACACCCCATACCAGCCACAGAATAGAGGGAAGGTTGGGAGGATAGGGCAGTGTAGAAATCAAGGGCATGAGAGTCTTCCCCTTGCATAGTCCAGTGTGAGACACACCCCAGCAGGGACCACTAAGTTGAGACCCTATGAAATTCTGTTTAGAAGAACCCCCAGATACTTTAACTAAACGTGTTGTTTGTTTAACTAAACATTTGCCTAATATACGTTCTTGAGTTTTTTCCTCCAGATTCCAACCAGATCTAGATCTCTTTCTCTCTCTCTCTTTCTGACAAAGATCCATGCATTCCACTACAAAAGATGTCGGACCTGAGACCAGGAGATGGCTGTCTTCCCTCTTCTACCCGATACTTTGTGCCAAGAAGATGATATCCAAGCCTGTGGACCAAAAGATGACTGTGCATCCCACCTTTGATGATGTCCCACCATTACCGTCTGAGGACTGAGGAATATGAGACTCTGAGTGAAACCAACCCTGATAAATATGAGCTGACTAGAGGACTACCGCCACGTTCCCCCTTCCTGAATAATGTGTGCCAGCGTGGGACATATCCATGAGGACAGTCAAGAGAATACGGTCAGGATCTGGCTTCCTATGCATAGTTTTTTGGGTGGGGAGATTCATCCACAAGGGATGGGTTATCTCGTATGAGAGTTAGGTAACCATCGGCATTAGGACAGATCGATAGCCAAAAGTCTTTCCTTACTTTTTCCGAGTCTATCTCCAAAGGGGGGAATGTTTTGGACAAGATTATCAACTATTAGGAGTATATAAGAGTTATATGAAGATATCAAAAAACAGGATTTAAGATGGTGTTTGAACTATGTACCACACCTACAGTATATCTGCATTCAGACATAAGACTCAGACAGTCTGGACTTTCATGTGACAAGTGAATCATGCTGACAAAGCTTAATATAAATGAGGAAATGCATTATACATTACAGTTTACTGTATATCAGAGAATAAGCTATTTTATCCAATAGGAGACGTGTTACGTATTCTTGGCTCCTAGCCAACTAGTTCCTTTTAAATGTTTGTCCACTTCTGTATTAAACTAGTCATATTTTCTATATAGATCCGTGTCATTACTCTGGTCTGTATGGAAGAATTAGTATACATGCTACTAACAAATGACTCATGATTTGGATGCAGACAGGGTTAAGGTAGATGCACAATTAGATTGCATCACTGTAAATTTATGACCGCCTTAACACCCTTAGCTAGCAATAGAAAATGCAGAGGTAAACCACGCATTTTCTTTTGCCTTTGGGTTTTTTTCTTTTATTTTTTAATAATTGAAAAAAAAAAAAATCGACATAGGCTTTGCCATATTTTTGTATGCTAGCCAGGTTTCCGATTTTTTTTTTTTAAAATCATTTTAGGTATTGGAATTCTCAGCGCAGGTTGGCACAAGCTTTCTGGCCCCCCTGCTGCGAATTGCAGTCCGCAGCCACCCCAAAAATGGCGCATTGATAGAAGCGCCATCTTCTGGTGCTGTATCCAACTCTTCCAGTGGCCCTGGTGCCGGGTGGCTCGCAGGGTAATAATGGGCTTAGGGCCATCTGGGTATTATCAGCCGGCTTTAAGCCCGAAATTCATTGTGTCACGCATTACGTCATTAGGGATGGCCACCATGAATTTCTAGTAAAGATAAATAAAAACACAACACAGAGAAAAATATTTTTATTAGAAATAAAACAACACATCTAGTGACTCCATCTTTATTGAACTAAAGACCCCCTCCCCTCCACTGTAGTTCTGGGTCTAGGGTCCCGCGATGTCCAATCCGAACAAAAAAACATCAGATCAGTTTACCGGAAGGCAAAGCAATCAGATGTATCAGGTTCAAGGACCTGAATCACATGACACATAAGCTAAGTGTTTAAAAACCGTTTACACAATCAGCTGATGCATCAGCAGAAAAAACTATACTCCTCTGTGCAGACTCCCGTCCGATCGCTCCAGGACCCGCTGGTAATCAGCTGATGCGGTCACTTGACTGAATCAGCTGATAGTTTAAATCGGCTGGGCAGTAAAAAGCTGGCCTCCCCACTGAACTTAAACGATCAGATGATGCTGTCAGGTGACTGCATCAGCTGATCACCAGCAGGTCCTGAAGCGTTCGGACGTGTCCTGGGAGTCTGCAGACAGGTGAATATGATATTATTTTTTCTTCTTCTACTGTTCACTTTTGGTTTTGCTTAGCAGCGAATGTACATGCAGAGAGAAACTGCCGCACATAAGCTACTGAGTGAAAGGGCATGTCAAACGGGAGGAGGAACACAGGATTCTTCCTCCCTAATGCTCAGACAATATTAATCACAGCAGTGACCTGGGAGTCAGAAATGTTTACACGGGTCTTCCCCATGCTGCTCCCATGTCATTTGAGCACTGTTGTTAAAGATTTGTGACATTTTTGAGCTTTCTCCAGACCGCCGGGGGTGCTTCCAGAAAAATGCTCAAGTTTCCCATAGGCTAACATTGGTCTTGATGCTCAGGTCGAGCACCCGAGCATTTCAAAATGCTCGACCCGAGCATCGAGCACCCGAGTATTTTACTGCTCACTCTTCTCTAGTAGTGAATATTAATTTGGATGTATTATACATTTTTTAATTGCTATATAATTGTAACAACGTGACAGAACCTTGCACACCAGGTCTGAGAATACATTTAATACAATAGAACCATTAACAATAAAACAAATGCCCCTGGCGTTAGGAAGAGGGCAGTGGAGTCACCGCTAGAGATGAGCGAGCCTCTGAAGGCTCGAGTTTGGTTCGATTCGTTGAACGGAGGCTCCGTTTGAGTTCGGTTCGACGAACCGTTCGACAAACCTCTCGAGCCCCATTGAAAGCAATGGCAGGCAAACACAAAAAAACACATTATAAATGTACACATACAGTTAATAAACATTGCTATTACACTTACAGGTCCCCGCGACGCGTCCTGCACTCTGTCTTTTCCTTCTGATAATTGCTGCGTTCTCCCGGTAACCAGCACTGATGATAGGACCTTCTGTGACGTCAAAAAAGCATGTGACCAGTAATGTGTCTATTATCTCATTGGCTACAGACTGGCTATGACATCATGCTAGGTCCTGTCATTGCATCTCTCTGGTACGCGGTGATCATTCCAGCATCTCCGTACACCGGCGAAATGCTCAGGCACATGGTCGGGTTCCCCGTTCTGCTTCCCCATTCCTTTATTCACCAGCTGCTACATCCGGTTAATAATGGAGAGCACCGTTGCTATAGCAACCCACCTGTCAGTGGTGACGTTCACCGCTTACAGCCTGCAGCCTCTGCTCACTGACTGAGTGATATAGACTGCACGGGGAGAAGCAGCGTCCTTCCTCCCATGCAGCGCTGTCTGATGTAGCAGAGCTGCATGGGTTGAAGAAGAAAGAAGACAGAAAACCATGGATCGTGGAGGGCTGACAGGAAGTAATAAACATGGAGTCTCTAAGTGTCTGTGTATTTATTTCTATTAAAGTTTTTTTCTCTCTGTATGGTGTCTTTTTTTAACCCTTTATTGGAGATTCTTAATTGCCAGGTCAAACTTGCCTGACATTAAGAATTTCTGGCTTAATACTAGCTAGTAAAACAAAGCTAGTATTAACTCATTATTACCCAGCGATCCACCCGGCTTCAGGGCAGCTGGAAGAGTTGGATACAGCGCCAGATGATGGCGCTTCTATTAAAGTGCCATTTTCTGGGGTGGCTGCAGAGTGCAATTCGCAGCAGAAGGGCCCAGAAAGCTCAGGCCAACCTGTGCTGCGGATTCAAATCCCCAGCTGCCTAGTTGTACCTGGCTGGACACAAAAATGGGGCGAAGCTCATGTCGATTTTATTTTTAATTTTTTCATGAAATTCATGAAATAATTAAAAAAAGGGCTTCCCTATTTTTTTAGTTCCCAGTTGGGTACAAATAGGCAGCTGGGGGTTGGGGGAAGCCATACCTGCCTGCTGTACCTGGCTAGAATACAAAAATATGGATATTTTTTACATATAGTATTCGATGTACAATGTAAGTCTATGGGAAGTCGAATAGTTCAAAATAATTGTTATTTGGGTTTCCCATAGACTTACATTGCACATCAAACATTCGCGAATAGTCGAATAGCGGCGACCTATTCGGAAAATATTCACAAAGCCGAATATTTCAGGTATTCGATCATCACTATTAACAAATTATAGTTTAAAAAGTTTAGCAGATGTGAACAGAGAAATATTGTCAAAGCAGAATGCAGGATCCATTGGTATTACAATAGCCTGTAATAAATAGGAGTAGGGGAGTGAGTTGTTAAGCACTCAATTCTTATGTGATTTCTAATTGTCAAGGTATTTAGATTATGCTTGATACTTCAGTGTATTAATTATTGTTTTCTGACACTTAAAGATTATAAGTAAATGTAGTCACATTACCAATAACAGAAATAAAATTGAGCTGTTTTTTTCCAAATAATTTATATAATACCATTTTACTTATTTCTGTCACTTTAATTTTTGACCTTTTAAATATTCCACTGTGTTATCTTGTTCTTTCCTCATCTTTACTAAGGAATCCTGTAGGGAAAAGGACTGAATGACCATCTGATCAAATGTGGAATACTGAAAAGGTTAAGTGTGCCACAAAAATTTACAGAACATAATAAACATTGAAATGCAGTACCTATTTTTAAAATGAAGCTTGTCTGTAGAAACCTTTACATTGAATATATTAAACTAGCTTGAAACCGCACTATATTATCTCAATACTCATCATTATTACGCTTATTGACTTTTTCGAATAACAGTCTAAAGAACTATTTTGATTGAGTGACAGGCTCATGTATTAATTTGGATTTAGTATACAGTAAGATTATATAATTACCTGCAATACGAGGTATTATACACTGAACAAAAATATAAATGTAACACTTACATTTGCTCCTATTTTCTAATGAGCGGAGATCATTTTTCTATATACACAAAAGGCCTTTTTTACTCAAATATTATTCCCAAATTTGTCTAAATCTGGATTAGTGAGCAGTTCTTTTCAGAAATAATCCATCCATCTCAACTCAAGATTCTGATTAGACAGCATGATTTTTGCACGTGTACCTTAGGTTGGCCAAATTAAAGGGCCACTCTAAAATATGCAGTTTTATCACATCACACAATGCCACAGATGCCGCAAGTTTTGATGGAGTGTACAATTAGCATGTTGACTTCAGGAATATCCACCACAGCTGTTGCCCATGAAAGTGAATGTTCATTTCTCTACAATATGCCATCTTTAAAGGCATTTAGGAGAATTTAGCAGTACATCCAACTGGCCTCACAACCACAAAGCACACCAGCCAAGGACCTCAAAATCCAGCATTTTCACCTCATCTGAGATTAGCCATCGGGACAGCTTCTGCAACAATTGGCTAGCATAATCAAATAATTTCTGCAATAACTTTCAGAAACCCTCTCAGAGAAGCTCCTCTACATTCTCATTTTCCTCATCATGATCTCCACCTGACTGCAGTTTGTCATAGTAGCTAACTTTAGTAAGCAAATGCTTTTATTTGATGGTGACTGGAATGTGGGAGAGGTGTTGTCTCCATGGATGAATTCTGTTTTTCTCTGTATAGGGCAGTTGGCAAACTGCATGTATGACATCATAAAGGTGAGCAGATTGCTGATGTTAATGTTGGGAATTGGGTGGACCATGGTGGCGGTAGGGTTATCGTCTGGGCAGGCATATGTTATGGAAAACAAAAACATGTGCATTTTATTGATTCCATTTTGAATTCACCGAGATACCATGACAATCCTAAAGCCCATTGTTGTGCCATTCAAAACAATGAAAATTGAAAACATCTCTGTTCTTGCATGGCCAGCATACTCACCGGACATTTCACCGATTGTGCAAGTTTAGAATGCTTTGGATCAGCTAATATGACAGCGTGTTAAAGTTTCAAAGAAACCGATATTCAGCCACTTTGCACAGCCATTGAAGAGGAGTGTACTAATATTCCACAGGCCACAATCAACAACTCAATCAACTCTATGGGATGTGTTGTACTGCATGAGGCAAATGATGGTCACACCAGATCCTGACATTTTTTCTAAACCCCATCGACCCTTCATTTTTAGAGTAGCCCTATATTGTGGCCATCCTAAGGCACACCTGTGTATTAATCATGCTGCCTAAACAGCATCTTGATATGCCAAACCAGTAAGGTGGATGAATTATATTGGCAAATGAGAAGTGCTCCATAATACAGATTTAGACAAAGTTATGAACAATATTTGAGAGGAAAAGGCCTTTTTTGTGCATAGAAAACGTTTTAGATCTTAAAGATTAGCTTTTAGGGGCAAGGACAAAAGTGTTGCATTTATATTTTTGTTCAGTGCATTTTAAACCTTATTTGTCCTTACAGATGAATCTTCAGAATAAGCGGTCATGTGTGTGCCTGTGGAATAACACTATTTCTATTACATAACTGGTAAACTACATTACTTATTTTTATTTTTAAACTTTGCAAGTTATCTGTCGAATTTGTCTTTAATCTAATGGGTGAAGACTAACAGCTATCATGTCTTACAAAGTACAGAACACTCAGAGATTAATTATTCCTCTTTTATACTGTGGTACATAAACAGAAACAGAAGCAGCATAAAGTTCATTGTACGTCATTACTGAGCAGTGTGGCTGTGAAATCAGCACTGAAAGTCAATAAATTTACTTGAAGCTGCAGCACAATCTGCCTATTACAGATGAATGGATCAGGCAAACTTAGTTTTTCTCCCTTTCTCTAAGCCCTCCATTGGGACTGCCTCATTTTGACCTCTAGTCCGATAGGGACGCCCTGATGGTTCTACCTCCGTGTGAAGTTGTTTATGATATAACAACTATCATGATATAAAATATGGGATTGATTTATCATGATAAGGAGAGGTTATTGGTTCACTCTCTGTACTGTGGTCTAATTGCTCGTTTTTAATTGTGCCTGTTTTTAATTTTATGTTTTGTATTTTAATAGTAATTTCCATATACATCTCCTCTATTGATATGATGTACACATTGGTGACGGAATCAGGTGGTGATCGGGGCATAAGAAGATGCATATATTCATCTTTTTCCTCATCTACAATCGTTGATCGAATCATTATGGTTGATTGGAAATTTGGATCATATTAAACAGAAGAAACATAGAGACACAGTTTTCTGATTTCATGTCATTATGCTATTTTCTTGATGAGAGGTTCTTCGTTTATGTATCTGAGCTTTTAAAAACCTTGATATGGGTCTAATGATATGTGGATGATGATCTGTATACATTATTTGGATGTTTTGTGAACAAATGGATATATACATGTATCGACATATGTTGTGAACAGGGCAGTATGCAATGAGGCTGTACACACTGCAATCCTCTTTGCCGTTCTTGGAATATAGGGATATGCATTTATGTGTTCATTTTTTCTATTTAATCTATGCATACTGTACCCTTCCTGTATCCATGTCTAGACGAATTGTGTATTGTTCGCGAAATGTCATTTTGGCTAGGCACCGATCCCTGTAATGTATCTTCTCCCGTGCTGGGTTGCTGCTGCTGCGCGTGCGTGCAGGGCGGGACTTCCGGGTGTCGGCGCCCGGCGGCCTCAATGATCCCAGTGCGCATGTCAAATGACGTCATGGAGGGAATTCCCTCTGACGTGTGCTCTGGGAGTGAGGGCCGCCGCGCGCTGATGCAATATCCGGGACTCGCGTCCTGTGCGCGTGCGCTGTGGATGCGGCGCCGTAACACGTGGAGTACGTTACCATTAATGTATGGGAATATAAAATGAGGAGCAGTATGAGTGGCACATTCACCTGCCTGCACCCCGCTGAGGAAGCATTTGGCGATAACGCGCGTCCGGGAGAAAGGTTACCCACTCACTCATTCTGGGACTGCCAGCTTGTACCCTCTTCCTTTACACCATGGGTAAGTTATGAACTATTTGTCTCTATGTTAGATTAAGTGTTTCCCATGGTGTATCTCCATTATATACTCACTTGGAGTTAGTATTTATCACTTAGATTATGGAGCAAAGATGGGTCATTGTGGCTAGTGCCTAGGATGGGTGGGTGTTTTTTCAATCCACCTACCTCATTATTTGACTTATGGAAAATACACTTTTATTATATGTATATTCTTCAATAAAATTAGTTTTTATATTGGAATCAGTCTCCTCAAGTGTTTTCACACTAAGTATTTAATCCTTTTGGGAGTATATTCTACGTCATTATCCATATGGGGGAATGTGATTGTTTTTCACTATGTTAAAACCATACAAATTGACTTTCCCCCTTTTGTCTATGACCTATTTGATAGTGTTCGTTTCTGTGTTGTTCACAGCTTTTTCTGGTAAAGACATGGATTATAAGGCCCGAGATAGTTCGTGGCTTACCTTACTTAATGAGGTTTTTAAGGAGGATTCGTTGGGGAGTGGTGTTGAGAGCTACAAAGACCTTACAGTACATATCAAAAACTTAAAACAACTACTTCACCGTAGGACGAGAATATGGTGGAACAAAGGGTTTTTAGAGCAATATATTACTAAGGGGTTAATTCCCCGTGGCCTGCGCGTTCAGGTGTTTCCATCATTTTTGATTGATAAAGAATGGTTCAAGGATAGATGGGAGGAGTGTGCCAATCAATGCTCTGTGAAATTTATGGAATTGCTGATTAAGTTGAATGGCGAAACTTTAAATGAGATGGAGAAGGAAATTGAATCCTTACAGGAATTAATAAGAAAGGAACTCCCAGCTGCTGAGTTACAGAAGCTGAACTCTGAATTGGAGGCGGAGTTTGTGAAATGGGAGAACGAATTAAAAACCACCAAAAGTAAGAAATTTCAGAGGGATCTTACTGATCTCCAGCTAAATCAAGTATATAGGTGGAACAAAAAGAAATTACCACAACGTGGCTTTTCTAGAACAAGGTCCCTCTCTATCTCCTCCATAACATCGGGTGAGGAATCTGAAGCTGATGGCGCTAAGGGTGGCCCCGGAACATCTTATCGTCCGAAGTGGGACAAACCTGGAGTATCTAGAAATTTTAAGGGAAAACCCTCTACCAAGCGAAAGGAAATTTCTCCGAATAGTGGCCAAGACACCAAAAGAAAACAGAGTAATTTGGAGGTAATTAATTTGTCCCCTCATAACCTTTCAGACGCACAGTGTCAGGTTTTGAAATTAGGTCTAACCTTTGTCCCGAATAATACATTTGATTATTTTACATCTGTCAAAGATTTATATTTATTTTCACGGAAAATAGTCTTGAGGAGGTTACATCAGAAACGAGATACCCCTGATGTGTCTTTGTCCATAACTGAACAGGAGACACTAAGAGACCTTGAGGATTTGCTGAGAGAGCAGGATGCTGATACTCTGAGTGGGTTCCCCGGACAACTCCTCCCAAAATCAACCACATTCCCGCCTCTGTCTGTATGTCCTCAGGTGGAAATTTTCACTAAGCTGGTACTTGAGGATTTTAAGACCATCCAAAAGTACGCTAGAAATAATAACTTAACTAATGCCCAGAGGACGGCAATTAAAGAACTAAAAAATATGAAAGACATTGTGATCAAAAGTGCCGATAAGGGCGGGAATGTGGTTGTCTGGCCGACCATTAAATATGAACGTGAGGCATTCCGGCAATTAAATGATAAAAATACATACTTGAGACTGGACAGCAATCCAATCCTTGCTTTTAACATCGAACTACAGGAGATACTCGATCGAGCATGCCGTGACGGAGTTATCCCCAAGAAGGTTATGGATGGCTTAATAGTCAAATACCCCAAGACCCCAACCTTTTACCTGTTGCCCAAGGTTCATAAAGATGCCACCAATCCCCCTGGGCGTCCTATCGTCTCGGGGATTGGTGGCATCTGTGACCCCATATGCAAGTTCGTGGATCATTATTTGAAGCCTCTGGTCCAGGATCTACCATCTTATGTGAGAGATACTACTGATGTATTAACTAAAATGGAGGGCCTCCACATCGACCAGGATATGTGGATGGTGACGGCTGATGTGGAGTCCCTCTATACGTGTATCTCTCACAGGGATAGGCTAGAGGCTACCCGACTGTTCCTCAAGGGTAGCGGGTGGGGTGGCGCTGTTCGTGGACTGATCACCGATCTTCTTGAGTTCGCCCTGACGCACAATGTGTTTGTCTTCAAAGATAGATTTTACCTGCAAAGACGTGGCACCGCCATGGGGGCAGCATGCGCACCATCTTATGCCAATTTATTTTTAGGCATGTGGGAACGGGAACTTTTTCATGATAACATCTTATTTTCCAACCACGTTGTCCTATGGCTAAGATATATAGACGATGTGCTGTTCCTATGGCAGGGTGCCAGGTCTGAGCTTGATGAATTTATGAAAGATTTAAATAAGAACAATTTGAATATTAGACTTACACATTGTGCGCATCAGAGGCGGATGGAATTTTTGGATATATTATTTGAAGTAGGTGAGGATGGTGTAGTGCAGACGGATATACATAGGAAAGACACCTCCGTGAACTCACTTCTGCACGCATCATCGGCACATACTCGGTCCACGATCAAAGCTGTCCCCACGGGACAATTCCTGAGGGCCAGAAGGGTTTGCTCCACGGAGGAAAAATTTGAGGCACAGGCAGAGGATTTGAGAGAACGCTTTTTGCAAAGGGGATATAGCAGACGTAACATCAAGAAAAGCTATTTAAGAGCTAAACATACTCGGAGGGAGCATCTCCTTTACAAGGCAACTCCCCGGGCGAGTCCTGAGAATGTGTTGAGGTTTATCTCCACATTCAATGGCAGATGGGAACAGATGAGGGAATCTCTGTCCAGGCACTGGCCCGTCTTGCAGACTGACCCGTGTCTGGCGGAGATTATCCCAAAGTCACCCCTAATGACATCCCGAAGGGGGAGAAACCTCAAGGACATATTGGTGGACAGCCACTATGTAGTGAGATCTGTTAACCCCTTTACGACTTCTGGGGTTACTTTAGTGAAGGGTGGATGCTTCCCTTGCGGGGAATGTTTGGCCTGTGGGGAAAAGAACATCATTAGAGAGGTTGGGTTTAGTTCCGCCGACGGCAAAAAAACATTTAAGATTTCTAAACGTATCTCCTGTAGTAGCGTATATGTCATTTATTTGGCAATCTGTCCATGTCAAAAGATGTATGTGGGTCTCACGTCACGTCAGTTCCGGACAAGGATTAGGGAACACGTCCGGGACATTCGTAATTCTAAACAAAGTCTGGACGTATCACTCCTCAGGACTATTCCGCGACACTTTTATACTCATCACAACTGTGATCCATCGGGACTTAAGGTTAGGGGGATAGATGTTTTGCATGGTGGCATCAGGGGAGGTGATTTAAAGAGGCAGTTGGCCCAAATGGAGTGCCGGTGGATAGTCACCCTAGGTACTATGGCCCCTATGGGGCTCAATGAGAAACTTAGTTTTTCTCCCTTTCTCTAAGCCCTCCATTGGGACTGCCTCATTTTGACCTCTAGTCCGATAGGGACGCCCTGATGGTTCTACCTCCGTGTGAAGTTGTTTATGATATAACAACTATCATGATATAAAATATGGGATTGATTTATCATGATAAGGAGAGGTTATTGGTTCACTCTCTGTACTGTGGTCTAATTGCTCGTTTTTAATTGTGCCTGTTTTTAATTTTATGTTTTGTATTTTAATAGTAATTTCCATATACATCTCCTCTATTGATATGATGAACACATTGGTGACGGAATCAGGTGGTGATCGGGGCATAAGAAGATGCATATATTCATCTTTTTCCTCATCTACAATCGTTGATCGAATCATTATGGTTGATTGGAAATTTGGATCATATTAAACAGAAGAAACATAGAGACACAGTTTTCTGATTTCATGTCATTATGCTATTTTCTTGATGAGAGGTTCTTCGTTTATGTATCTGAGCTTTTAAAAACCTTGATATGGGTCTAATGATATGTGGATGATGATCTGTATACATTATTTGGATGTTTTGTGAACAAATGGATATATACATGTATCGACATATGTTGTGAACAGGGCAGTATGCAATGAGGCTGTACACACTGCAATCCTCTTTGCCGTTCTTGGAATATAGGGATATGCATTTATGTGTTCATTTTTTCTATTTAATCTATGCATACTGTACCCTTCCTGTATCCATGTCTAGACGAATTGTGTATTGTTCGCGAAATGTCATTTTGGCTAGGCACCGATCCCTGTAATGTATCTTCTCCCGTGCTGGGTTGCTGCTGCTGCGCGTGCGTGCAGGGCGGGACTTCCGGGTGTCGGCGCCCGGCGGCCTCAATGATCCCAGTGCGCATGTCAAATGACGTCATGGAGGGAATTCCCTCTGACGTGTGCTCTGGGAGTGAGGGCCGCCGCGCGCTGATGCAATATCCGGGACTCGCGTCCTGTGCGCGTGCGCTGTGGATGCGGCGCCGTAACACGTGGAGTACGTTACCATTAATGTATGGGAATATAAAATGAGGAGCAGTATGAGTGGCACATTCACCTGCCTGCACCCCGCTGAGGAAGCATTTGGCGATAACGCGCGTCCGGGAGAAAGGTTACCCACTCACTCATTCTGGGACTGCCAGCTTGTACCCTCTTCCTTTACACCATGGGTAAGTTATGAACTATTTGTCTCTATGTTAGATTAAGTGTTTCCCATGGTGTATCTCCATTATATACTCACTTGGAGTTAGTATTTATCACTTAGATTATGGAGCAAAGATGGGTCATTGTGGCTAGTGCCTAGGATGGGTGGGTGTTTTTTCAATCCACCTACCTCATTATTTGACTTATGGAAAATACACTTTTATTATATGTATATTCTTCAATAAAATTAGTTTTTATATTGGAATCAGTCTCCTCAAGTGTTTTCACACTAAGTATTTAATCCTTTTGGGAGTATATTCTACGTCATTATCCATATGGGGGAATGTGATTGTTTTTCACTATGTTAAAACCATACAAATTGACTTTCCCCCTTTTGTCTATGACCTATTTGATAACTCTATGGGATGTGTTGTACTGCATGAGGCAAATGATGGTCACACCAGATCCTGACATTTTTTCTAAACCCCATCGACCCTTCATTTTTAGAGTAGCCCTTTATTGTGGCCATCCTAAGGCACACCTGTGTATTAATCATGCTGCCTAAACAGCATCTTGATATGCCAAACCAGTAAGGTGGATGAATTATATTGGCAAATGAGAAGTGCTCCATAATACAGATTTAGACAAAGTTATGAACAATATTTGAGAGGAAAAGGCCTTTTTTGTGCATAGAAAACGTTTTAGATCTTAAAGATTAGCTTTTAGGGGCAAGGACAAAAGTGTTGCATTTATATTTTTGTTCAGTGCATTTTAAACCTTATTTGTCCTTACAGATGAATCTTCAGAATAAGCGGTCATGTGTGTGCCTGTGGAATAACACTATTTCTATTACATAACTGGTAAACTACATTACTTATTTTTATTTTTAAACTTTGCAAGTTATCTGTCGAATTTGTCTTTAATCTAATGGGTGAAGACTAACAGCTATCATGTCTTACAAAGTACAGAACACTCAGAGATTAATTATTCCTCTTTTATACTGTGGTACATAAACAGAAACAGAAGCAGCATAAAGTTCATTGTACGTCATTACTGAGCAGTGTGGCTGTGAAATCAGCACTGAAAGTCAATAAATTTACTTGAAGCTGCAGCACAATCTGCCTATTACAGATGAATGGATCAGGCAAAAGTTGAACTTGTGTATTTTCCCCTGGGAAAAGTTATTCTCCGCAAATCAAATGTCCCTTATGCTTTGGGGTCTCTTTAGTCCAAAGAAGATAATAAATTTAAGGTAGAAAACATTTCCGGTGCATCAAATTTCCTGTGCATCCCATCCTAATCATCACTTATCCAGTCCTCGCCATATCTTCTAATCATCTACGCACACACTGAAGTCCCTGTGCTTCTTATGGCTGCACGAACATTAGCAGTATTCTGCTGCAATGCTGGATCCGTCGCAAATGCAGTACAGTTCTATACAGTTAAATGGAATCGCGGCAAGATAAGGTCACATACAGTCACATGTGACCGCATGTGACCTTATCTTGCCGCGATTCCTTTTAACTGTATTAAACTGTACTACATTTGTGACGGATTTGGCATTGCGGCAGAATACCGATGATGTGCGTGCAGCCTATACTGGCCCTGGATTTCTAGGTTTCATGAAGGTTGGGATAGTTTTGTTCATGCGAATAAAAATTCACGCATCATGACACCATAAGGTGCACCATGACCTTGTATGCACATGCGTAGAACATCTGCTCTTAACCTTGGCATAAGAAGAAGACCTAGAACAGGTAACTATAAATATTTTTATATTTTTTAACCTCTTTCCAGCCCTAAGAGTATAATAAGCAGCAAACGGGCACTTTCGATTGAGATCAATCATATCTTGTGGATAATTTGAAAACATATGCCAAAAATTTTGCTTAACTCTCATAATATAGTAAATTATTCTATGTACTGTTGATTTTCACTTATTTCTAATGAAATATACTAAACAAAAAAAGATTTTAAACTGATTACAGCTCAGCAAAATTTTGAAAGTCAAGGTATTACAGCAATAATCTAGATATGGCTCAATTGTACTGTGGGATACTGGTCTAAGAAACTAAACGTAGCATGGTAAATGTATTTATAAATAGAAGTGTATTCAGTTTTTTAAGGATCTGATTAGTCTGGCATCAAAACTATTTTATCAAAGATCTACATGACTTTCTGAAAATTATATATTGCTTTGATAGATGAATTATCACTTAATATAACAAAATCCCATGAGTGCTGAAGTTAATGTAATTTCACAATCAGCTGAAACACCACACCAGGGAATGCCCACCTACTCAGAAGCCATGGAGCGAGAAAATAAGCCTTAACAAAATCAGCAGAGAGTGGAGAAAAAAAACTTAGACATGCAGCTTGATTGTATACACAATTTCTGATACTACTAACATACATTTATTAATAACATGTGTTAACAAGTGGTTTTTTGTGTGTTTGTCTCAATAAGTGTGCTTTAATATGGTCTAGTGTTGGTATGTACAAAGATTTTACATTTTCTTGTAAAAAAATTGGTATGTAAAATTTTTTTTACATTTTCAGAATGGGTTGCTATTCTGCAATTGTTACATTTAAGGTAAAGGAACGTTGCTGTAGGTATGTCAGTCAACAAATCTTTGCCTTAGTATAATAATCTAATTAGAGTACATATGCATTGCAGAAAGTTAAATGAATAAAAGATGTAGCTGCAAAGTATCATGCTGCATTCTATACTTTGTATTTAGCTCCAGCCTAGGTCACTGCATTTATGGCTTTCAGGAAAGATATGTTAAAAAGAAATAAACTGCACTTTCTTCACCTTCCCCTCATCCAATGTTGAGTCTCCACCATTGCTCCCACTGTGGCCTCATTCATATTAGAGTAGAACTTCTGATGCAAGAAAATAATGCGAACTGTGAGCATAAGTCAAGCATCATTCATTGTGATCCGATTCCCTCACATGCGAGAGTCAGATGACAGGTGCGGAGAAGATGGGGAGCTTAATCTCTCCATCTTCTTTGCTGCATGTCTCTGCATATATCACACTGCACTTGGATGTCATTCGAGTGCAGTCCCATAGTTCACATACAGTCATAGACTTGTGTGTGATCCGAGACACACTGCCAATCACAGCATACTGCAACTGTTTTCCCATTCCGATTTGGCAAGAGAAAAACTGGCAGATGAACACTGCCTGATTGTTTAACACTGGTATGAGTACAATCCGATGTTTTAAATGCATGTAGGAGCAAGACTTATCTGTGGAAGTCTGTAGCATTGACATGACAAAAAATCAGTAAGCTGAAAGGTTTATCCCATGTACATATGCAGAGCTACTGAACTCAATGATTGTCTGCAGCATTAGCAACTTGTCATTACTACTGTAGAGAACAACTGACAACAGGAGTAGAGGCAAAGACTTGCCTCTGGACCCGAGAGAGTGAGTAAAGCATACTTTTTTACAACAAACTGTGCCTCGGAACATACATTTGCTGAAAGTGGAAAACTTCTTTACTAAAACAGTATTTTTTTTTCTCTGTTTCTCCTCATTTGCACATTCCAAAAGCCATAATCTTATATATTTCCAGTAATGTAGACAAATGTGGGTGTTTTTATTGCAATACGATATGTATTTTGGAGTAGACATAACCAGTGGCATAACTAGAGTTCGATGGACCTAGGTACAAAATTTGGACCTTCCCCCTGCATGTTGGTCTGATGTATGGGCTGTTCTAGCATTCTAAACCCTATAAAGACATGCAAATTGCACCCCCTCATTATGCAGTAATGTCCTCAATCTTGTTCAAATGTTCCCCATCCAAGTCATCAACCTGGTATACATGTCCCCATCTTGATATATATGTATATATATATATATATATATATATATATATATATATATATATATATATAAAACCATCCTGATATTCATGTCCTTGTCCTGGGCCCATTTCTGGTGTATATGCCCCCAGCCGATGAATCTTCCTGGTATTTATGTTCCCCTCCGGGTATATATGTCCTTATCCTAGGCCCCTTATTTGTCTAAGTTCCTCCATTTTGGTATACATGTCCTTATTCGTGATCCCTTCCAGTATATGTGTCCACTTACTGGTATACATCTCCTTATCTTGGGCTCCATCCAGGTATATATGTCCCCATCCTGGTATATATGTCCTTTTCCCGGTAAATATTCCCCCTTCCTGGGACATATGTCCCCATCATTGGACATATGTTTCCCATACTGGTATATACTGTAAAATCCCTATCCTGGGCCTATCCTGATAAATATGTCCGAATCCTGGGCCCCTTCTAGTATATATGTCCCCATCTTTGTAAATATGTCCCCTTCCTGGTATATATATCCCATCCTGAGCCCCACCTTGTATATATGTTCTCCATCCTGGTATATATGATTCCTATCCTGGGCCCATCCTGGTATATATGTCCCCTTAGAGGGGCCCTACTGGTATATATGTTCCTGTTCTGGTAAATATATCCACTTCCTGGTATATTTGGTTTATATATCTCAATTTTGTTTTCTAACACAATAAAAAATATATATTCTACTCCCCTCCTACTGCTCTCACGTCACATGTCATCCTCCTCTGTAGCCAGCGCAGAGTGGTCAGCAGCTGAAATGGGCATATGTGCAATAGCTCTGCATGACGTCTCTGTCATGTGCCCTCAGTCAACTGCCAGCCACTGTTTGGCCAGTAGTTTACGTCACAGTGCAAGGACCAAACGGGTCCCTGTGCCACAATGCATTTTAGCCTGATTTGTGTCCTCAGACACACATCCAGCTTAAGCAGGTACTGGGGTCATAGAGCCCCCTCACCTCTGGGACCGGTCGCAGTCACGTCCCATGCAATGGCGATGGTTGCGACTCTGGATATAACTTATTAATTGATCTATGTTAAGACCTTTGTAGCAATAATCCATATTTTCTATGTTTATGATTGTTACATGTTAATTTTCTCTCTTTTTTAACATGCATAAATGATGTTATATTTATTCAAAATATCAGTTCTTTTATACAATACAAACTTTATACAGGTATTAAATATTTTTACAAGTTATATTTACTTTAAGAAAAAACATGATTTTTTTAGGCGTTGCTGTATTCTGAGAGCCACAGCTTTCTGTTTTTAAAGCTCTGTAAGACCTGTTTATTGCTAAGAATCTTTGTCTTTTATTTGTATCATATTGCAGCACATGCCACATTTTGCAAACTTTGGAGTACAAATTAATTAAATTTGTTTTTCAGGTTGATATGCTTTTATCAAAACTAAATTTATATATGTTTTTAATGCTTTATAACTTTAACTCCAAAATGTAACTTGAAATATACAGTGGGTGAAATAAGTATTGAACATATAATCAATTTTCTAAGTAATTATAGTTCTAAAGTTGCTGTTAGCATTATATTCCCACTAGATGTTGGTAACAGACCATCCAATCCACACAGGCAAAGAAATTGATTTATAGAAATTAAGGGATGTATAATAATGAGAAATAACGCGGTGAAAAAATATTAAACACAATCAGAAATGAGAGATGCAAACAAAAACCATGGAAAATCATGACACCAGCTGAAAATCATCAGTAATTAGAAGGCAATCCTGTCATTTAGTGAAAATATTAGCTGGTTCTACTGATGGGTCATACTCGTAAAATGAGGTCTCATTACCAAGGTGCCACACGAAAAAAATCTCATGATAGGAGAAACCAGTGAGCTGTCTCAAGACCATGACTACCTTATTGTTACAAAACATACAGATGGCATTGGTTACAAAATTTCTAAACTACTGAAGGTTTCAGTGATCAATACAATTACATTGATACTATACATGTCAAGATCTTTTATTATTTAAGTGGTGAAAAAAAAAATCAGAAGTTTGAAAAAAAGTTGTTGGGTTTTGTTGTCATTTTCAAAGACCCATAATTTTTCAGTATGTGGAGGGCTTATTTTTGAGTAGCATGAAAATATTTTTATTGATACAACTTTGGGATAGATAAGACATTTTGATTGCTTGTTAGAGATTTTTTTGCAGTATTGTAATAACCAAAAGAACATAATTTTGGCATTGCTGATTTTTTTTTTCGTTTATACTGTTTACTAAACGGGTTAATTATTTTTAATATTTTGATGGATTAGACTTTTCTGAAAGCAGTAATATCATATTTATGTATTTTTTATTTTATTTTTAATGTGGTAAAAGGAAGATATTTAATCTTTTAGGATTTTTTATACATTTTTTTTAAGTTTTTAATGTATTTAATACTCCCCTTGGGGGACTTGAATCTGTGATCATGCGATCGCTTCTGTTATTTACAGCATTAACAAATTATTTATATACATATATATATATATATATAAATATATATACAGCAAAAATCACAACCTCCTTTGAAGCCCAACTACAGTATAGACAGCGCTTTAAGGGAGCTACACATTGATAGGCATGGAGGTCTTCAACAGACCCCTCAACTGTCACAGAAACCAATCAGCACCCAAAAATTCTTTCATAGAAGCACCAGTGATGGCATTAAAGGAAACACTCCCATGCTGGATGATTTTTCCCCGTGTTTGGTCTTCAAAATTAACCATTACTGGCTAGCACATTATGTTTTCATGATTTTTTTTAGTGTTTCTTAAAGCCAGGAAGTTGACATTTGAAATTACTTTAGTTTTGTGCCATGTCTGTGATCTGCTTTATTTAAACAAAAGTAAACAACTGAATGAACATCCTCCGAGCCAGGTGAGTCCATAATTTTTGCCAGGGGTTGTATATGAGTCTGAGAATGCAGAGGCACAAATATCTCCCATGTAGGGGAGGACCCATGCCTGCTTTTTTGACATAGCTTTTTATTTGCCGTACAAAGTTCAGGCAAGATCCATATTGTTATCATTATTTTACTTGCATATAGATGAGAAAATACAGTAATGTAATCTGGAAAAGGGTTTGAGAAATTCTTGGAAGCCATCTGAAGATGCTCTTAAGCCAGTTAGAGGGATTTAAGAATGAGAATGTTTCTACCACCAGCTGTCCTTTTTTGATTCATGCTCTCTGAGCTATTTTCCTTAAGGTGTTTTTTTTTTATCACCACAGTCTCCGGAAAGTAAGGTTTTCTTTCCTGCAATAGATGTTAGGTCTGGAATCAAGGAAAAAACATGTATTTGTACAACAATCAGCTCTGGCTGCAGTGCAACTGAATTATATTTTAAAAATACCTTAATTGCAATGACTGTGTGTAATATAGCGCTGTCTTAGGGGTGGAACCAATAAGTATTTTAACAATGTAGAGATTCTCTTCCTATTGTGGTATGGAAAAGACAGAAAAAAGGGCAATAGACGTACTCTATGCAAGGATATTTTGATTTTTGATATTCACTTCTCAATTTTTAGTTTGAGTGTCATTGAACCTTTCAACTTACTACTCTGGTAAGAGGTCTGGAAGGCTTTGTTGACAATTAAGAGCAGTCATAAGATGCTGCATTATTACTCCTGAGACGTGAGTTCCCCTATCACTTTAAATCACTTTTGGGGAAAATCAAGTTTTATGTACATATATCATTCATAGAATGATATATGATAAATCCCTGGTGGCGTCAACCATTGACGGTCTGATGCCCCCTTTTTTTACAGATATACTTATCCTCTGTGGGGTTCTAGCCCCTTTAGAGGACACACTAAGTCATACTTTTTCCTTCCTCTTTTTTCTGATCTTCAAAAATCTCCCCCCCTTTAATTTTCTGGATATTCATCCATGTATTATTCAGTTTTAATACAAGTAAATACTCTGACCATTATATGAACATTTTACAAAGTATTGTAAAAACGCTGTATCATGCATGCAAATGTTCTTTTCTTTACCCGCCGATTTTTTTCAAAGTGTTAAGAGGCGGTCCTTTTAGTTACCATATGTATATAAGGGCTACATCTCTCTATACATGCATTGTTGATATTTTGGTCCTGAAGAAGAGGTTATACACCTTGAAACGCATAGACCGATGGAATAACAGATTAATCAATTTATCAACATCTCTTCTGCATTCTTTGACGGATTGCGCGGATTTAACCCCTCCTTCCCCTCCACTTTGAATTCATAGAGTTGTGGCTGAGGGTGTCCATCATGAGAAACAAGCTGCAGAGCAAACATAACCTGGGAATTGCCTTCCACAATCCTCCTTCTTCTGTTGCAGCATCTACCTCCACTCAAACTTATTGTTTTTGATAAGATGTCTGGTTCTGGAGGACTTGTACACAATAGCTACTGGGTCAATTTCCAAAGGTCACAAAGTGCTAATAGAAAAATCCAATACAACAAAAAAATGCTTAAAATATAACTTTTACTTTAGTTCTTTTTAAAATTTAGGTCATCCTGACCCACAATTAAAAGGCAAACAACCAACAAACATATACAAGGTTTGGCCCCTCTTATTTATACAAGGCATATGTGCAAACCAAATTACAATTAAATTTACACCGCTAATGATAATAAATTGGAATTGTCTCACGAAATTTCAAGGTGCCACTTTCTATTGAAGTGAATGGGGTCCTTTCATTCATATAACGAAGCCCATTAAAAATCAAATATATCTCCCTCTTCTAGAGGACTTGCAACAGCTTTTGATTAAAAGCAGCAGGGGGCATTATGGTGGCTATTAATATTGTCATGGGTTTCTGAGCAGCCAATTTATCTGGTTCATCTACCATAGCATTCCCCAGAGTTCAGAGCTAGAAGATGACAATGGGATTTTGCACACAAGGGGGCGATCACTTAAGGACCATTTTGAGTAAATTGTGTGCAAGCATGCATTTGTGATAGCAAGTTGGCACTATATAAAATAAAGGGAAGAGATTTGGACAGTAGCGCCTGGGTGACAATTTAACAATTGTTAAATTCTCTGATCCACCATGGGATGGCTTAGTGGAAGCTCTCTTGTTGTCCTTTCTACCCCTTCACAAACCGTATAGTCAGTAGAAATTATATTGGTGTGTGTTCTCTTTTCAATACTGAATGGGCTGTTTCTGTGTCTACCAGAATATGGGACTGTTTGTTCATTCTCCATATTCACTGGGACCGGTATGATGTGACTCAGATAAACATGAGGTTGAAGTTGTGGGATTGTCACATCTAATGGATATAACAATCCTGGGCAGCTGCAGACTGCTATTTTTAGGTTGTGGGGACCCAATAACCATGGGTCCTTCCCAACCTGAGAATACCAGCTACCAACTGTCGGCTTTATCATTACTGGGTATCAACATTGGGGGGACTGCACTGCAGTTTTTACATTTTTTAGTTAAATATTTTTTTTTAAAAAATGCATGCAGTTCCTCCTATTTTAATACACAACCAAGATAAGTGCAGGGCTGGGGGCTGCAGCCCGTAGCCATATGCTTTATCTGTGCTGGGAATCATAAAATGGTATGACTCTACGCCAATCTTTTTTTCAATCTATTTAGTTTTGCACCATGAAATAGACCCACAGACAGGGCTTGTGATTACAAGCAGTCAAACATGATGTCACATAGGGAGGAGGCGCATCTGACTGCAGCCAATCACTGACACCAGGACTGCTAGTGGGTGAAAAAAGCAGTGCATATAGATTAATGATAATGAGCGGGCCTGAAAATAGAATGAATGGCCCAGAAGCAGTTACAGCAGCGCCAAAGACTGGAAAGCATAATGCGTTTGCTCCAATCACTCTATCTGTTCTAACATAATTTTTAAGTACTGGATTCTGGCCCCCATAGGCTTATATAGAGACTAGTGTCTAGTGTACCTCACTACTCATCACTGAGCTCCATGACAGTGGTTGTTGTCAAGTCAAGTATCATGAGAGCGAGTGACGTCACTAGTTGGATGACATCACGCATTTCATCAACATCGCCGGGCAATATCTTGTGCCTGCACAGAGAACTCACCAGTTCACGCAGGCAAACCAATGTTTTCAGCTCTGCCCGCAACAGGGTAGAGTGAAGTGCTCTGCGTGAACCAGGAATTATGAGATTTTGCCCGCGTACATGGATGGTGTCTGAGAGGTCATCAATGTCAATCAGCACAGAAGGAGGTCAAAAGGAGGGACAGGAGGCACAGATGAGGATGCCCATCTCATCAGACAGGACAATTTACATACAGGAAAGGAGATTTTATAAAGGTATTTTTGGGGTCATCTATCAATCAAAGCAATACTTAAAATATATCATTTAATAATCAATTTTAAAATACACCTAAGTGGAATCTATAAACACATATTTAATGTAGAAAAGCCGACCATAACATAATGGACAATGGATATGTGTATATGTATATGCACCATGACATTATGGGTGTCAGGTTCGAGCATTCCTACATGAACAGTGTCCTGGAGAATGGATTGGTCATTGTGGTCCAGTTGATTTGCCACCAAAGTCTCCCGATCTGACCCCCTTAGACATTGATCTTTGGGGTCATCTGAAGGCAAGGGTCTATATTGTAAAGAAACAAGGTTGCAGCATCTGAAACATTGGATAATGAAAGCCTGTGCTAGCATTTCTTGCTATCAGTGTGACAAGAGTGGGAGAAGAGGATTGCATTGACAACTCAATGGACAGCACTTTGAACATTTTATAAGTGGTCAAAAAATTGTAAATAACTATTGAACAAACAAAGTTATGTTAAAACCAAGCACACCATTGTTTTTCTTGTGAAATTCTCAATAAATTTGATGTGTTACACGACCCTCTTACTATTGGACAAAATAAAGTTTAATTCATAATGGCTGACTTCAAAATGGCCACCATGGTTACCACCATCTTGAAAAGTTTCCCCCTCTCATATACTAATGAGCCACAAAGAGGAAGTTGATATCACCAACCATTCTATTTTATTTAAGTGTATCCATATAAATGGTCCACCCTGTACTTTAATAGCTGACTGAGAGACAAGATGGACAGTTGGGTTGCTCACAGCTTCTCCCCACTCACTTATAGTTAGTGCAGGTCAGAGGGCAGAAAGAAGCCATGGGAGACCCACCTGCCTGAGTAATGTACAGCGCAGCTTGGTTTACTTCCTGCTATTAGATTGCTTTTCTCTGTGATGTTCAGTGTTTCAGAGTCAAACATACCTGACTGGGATAATATAGCCAGTGACTACTACATGCTGCGGACGGTTTGGGCAGCATGTATCAGCTGTCAAGTTCACTTTAAGGTTAGGGACCAAGTAAGAGGTTTGACGTGATATGACTGTAGATTTCTACTGTGTGATAAGAATGATTTTTAAAGGGAATTTGTCAGCAGATTTTTTGGTACCTTACCTGAAGGCAGCATTATGTAGGCAAAGAGATTCTGAATATATTATTGTATTACTTAGATCACTGGGTGCAGCTGTTCTGAGTAAAATATATTATTTTTAACATGTAGCAGAAATCTGGGAGCTGCCCCAGTCCACACCAGGTTTTTAGTGTACATTTTAATAGACAGAAGCTGCTAATCATAGAAGGGGCAGAGTCAAACTACAACTCACCCGCTGCTCAGACCCCCCTAATGATAAAGCTAAGACTTAAGGCTGCTTTACACGCAGCAAGATCGCTGGCGATGTCGCTCGTGAAAGCATCCACCCCTGTCGTTTGTGCGTCACGGGCATATCATTGCCTGTGGTGCACAGTATTGCTAGTACCGTCACACTACTTACCTTCCTAGCGATGTCGCTGTGGGCGGCAAACAGCCTCCTTTCTAAGGGGGCGGTTTGTGCGGCATCACAGCGACGTCACATGGCAGGCGTCCATTAAAAGCAGAGGGATGGAGAGCAGCCACATGAAAGTCATGCCCACCTCGTTGCTGGCTGGATGCAGGTATGTTGCTGTTCGTCATTCCCGGGGTGTCACACGTAGCGATGTGTGCTGCCTCAAAAACGACGAACAACCTGCGTCCTGAACCAGCAACAATTTTATGGAAATGAACAACGTGTCAACGCTCAACGATAGGGTGTGTATTTTTGATCGTTAGTGGTCACTCGTACGTGTCACATGCAACGACGTCGTTAACGTGGCTGGTTGTGTGTCACGAATTCCGTGACTCCAACGACATCTTATTAGCGATGTCGTTGCATGTAATGGGGCCTTTAGGCTTAAACTAACATTGCAGGTAAACACAAATAGACTTTGAAATAAGAGACAGCTGGCTGTAAATTGCATGCTAGTTCTTACAGCATGCTGCCTTCAGATCACATAGCAAAAATGTCTTGACTTGTATTCTGTTTCCTACATTTTTGCTTATTGACAATACATCCATGTGTAAGTTTTGGATGTGCTGTCCAAGTCTTTTTCTACAGTTCTGTTGTAGGGCAATGTGTATTTAGTATATTCAATAGGGTTAGCGCATAATTTTTCCTCAAAAGTTAAGAGGACACTACCTTCAAAGGAGACAAGCCTTCTTTACCATAACAACTACTTGTGTAATTATCTGTTGAACAACCAACCTCAAGAGATGGTTACAGAAGGAAACCTTGATAGGTAGTTAAAAATCATGTAAATACTTTGTCAGAAGAAAATAAATGTTATGCAAATATGTAACATACCTTTCTGAATTGGTTCAGTGGACTGACAATTGAGGTCGGAAAAAACGACTAGCTGTTTTAGGCAGACTGAATCATGCATCATGGTTGAACATAAGCTATACCCCATCCTCTCTATTATTTCCTATCCCTCATTTGAACTTTACAAACATATTTCTTTTTCCAACTGTTTTAACCATGTAAGGCCTCTTTCACACGTTCGTGAAAAACCACGCAGGTTTTTCATGGACATGTTAGAGGTGCCTTTTGCCCTCCATGAGCCGTGTTTATGGGCTACGTGTGTTCTCCGTGTGTTATCCGTGATAACACACGGAGAATGGGAACTTTCTACTCACCTGTCCCTGGCTTCGCTGTCCGTGGTGCTGATCTTCGGTCTCCGGTCCTGCCGACTCCCCGCTGCTGCTGCTGCTTCCGGCCGCAGTGAAGTGAATATTCAATGAGCATAATGAGCTGCGGTCGGCAGCAAGTGACAGCAGAGGCAGAGACTGCAGTGCTGGAGAAGGTAAGTAAAGTTTTGTTTTTTTTTCTCACAGACACATGTCTTCTTTCCATTGTGTGTCACACGGAACCGGAACACATCCATGTGGTCCATTTGCATTACGTGTGACACGTTTGGGTTCCGTGTGACGCCCGTGATGCTGGAAAGAAAATGGACATGTCGGCGTGAGAATCACACGGACACACGTAAGTATGGAACGGACACACGTTCCATGCGCAAATATTACGTGTGTCCAAAACCATAGGAATACCTAGGTCTACGTGTGTATGTGTCTCTAGTACGTGAGAAAAATACCAAACACGTACCGGAGGCACGTATGTGTGAAAGAGGCCTAACTGTGTAGCAATTTGTAACTATGATTATCAGACATATGTAATATCTTTTTCAGTTAATTTTTTTTAGAATATTCATCCAAAATGACTTTCCCACAAAATTTGATAAAGGTTTTGGAAAGTTGTAATTGCATGCTAGTTGCTATAGCTGCAGATTAATTCTAATCACATCTAGCTACTATTGTGCATTGGCACTATTATACAAGTATACCATCAAGTGATTTAGACACATCTTTCCAATTCCAATGTCAGTTCAGGTGAAAGAGTAGAACTTTCCTCCCACTGTACAAAGTTAATGGGTAAAAAGCTTAGGGCCCAAATCTATCCTTTCTAACCATTCATATGTGTGCTCACTTTTTCCAAGCTTGCAGGTATTTTTTAATTGAGAGAAGTAATTAAGCTAAAGCCAGGCATCTTGCTTGAAAGCAAATGTTCAAGAATGTGAAAATCCAACTGACCATTATAAGACCTCCTTACATATTACAGGGTCAGTCTGTTTTGTTCATATTGGCAAATTTTCTTACAGGTGTGTACCAAGCATTGATGCCTGGGGGATTAGGAGTTTAACACGGTAGCTTTGCAGTGCCATTGATGTGGGTTCAAATTCCACCAATAAATTTGTATTTCCTCCTCGAGTGTGTTTTCTCCCTCACCCTAAAGATATTCTGATAAGGAATTTAGATTGTAAGCCCAATGGAAGCCGTGATGATGATTAGAGATGAGCAAACCTGACATTCGGTTTTCGAACCAAACACCAATTTTTAAAAGCAAGGTTCAGGTTCGGGGCTCGAATGCTTTACGTGTGAACAAAACTCACACAAGCAAAGCTGTGCTCAGAACTGTGTGAGCCACTTGCAGTGTTTGAACAGCACACACTGGGGGTAACAACAGTGTGATCACTTGTAGTGTGCAACAAAAAAAAAGTTTGAAGAAGCCCACCCACCTTTCCTGGAAGTGATCTGCTTATGGCTGGCTGTATGTGGGCAGAGAATCAAACTGCCAATCAGTGACTTGATTCAGGGTTCGGGTCAAACTCGAGCCTGTGGAGGCTCGTTGGCTGCCGATGAACCAAGCCTCGACGGAATCGCTCATCTTTAATGATGATGTCTGTAAAGCTTTTTTGAGCTAGTGAAACTATATGAGCGAGTATATTAAACAAATACCTAAGCATTTGAAAAGCTATCAGCTCTCATGAGTTTTCCCATGTGATGATGTGACCTCCAGTTCCTTACTAGCACTCACAGTCCACTCAAATGATTGATTGCTCTCAGTGAGAGAATCAAAATTATAATCTTGTAGCTGTGATACCTTTTAATGGCTATCTAAAATAAAATAAATGATGTTACAGAACAAGTTTTCAAGACTCTTTAGGTCTCTTCATCAGGCATGGTATAACAAAATTTCTGAAGAAACACAAATATATACAAAACAGGGCAAAGGCAGTCTAATAAAAGGACATTTAAATAAACAAACACTAAGCTTAGAAAGTGAATCCTTAATTAGCTTTGATTAGTGGTGTGAAAGTTTTAATGCCCAATATCCATGGAGGATCAGAGGTCTGGTGCCCTCACAGTCTCTGGAGCAGACTACTCAGATTTTGTAGTGTGTAATAAATCCGCCTGGCAGGTAGAGTCCTGTGTGGACAGAATCAAACATTGTAATGAATTTGTATTCCCAGATTATTTGATGATTCTGTGACCTGAAGTTGCCTTTTAATATGACAATCTTCATGTGGTTTATATTGTATCCTGATGCACAGAATTGTTTGGCCACAGGTAAATAGGTTTTTTGTTTGTAATTGTGTGATGGTGAGATCTCATCCTTGCTCTCAGTCTCTGTCCTGTTTCTCCAACACAGAGGCCCCCAATAGGACATATAATGCACAGGATTAAGTACTCCACATTGGAAGAGAAACATGTGAATGTCCCAGAAATCAGGACACACAGGACACTACCTGTCAGGAGATTATATAACCCACTACAAAATCTGAGGAGTCTGCTCCAGAGACTATGAAGGCACCAGACCTCTGATCCTACATGAATATTGGGACAATAAAACTTTCACACCACTAATTAAAACTAAGGATTCACTTTCTGAGCATAGTGTTTGCTTATTTAAATGTCCTTTTATTAAACTGCCTCTGTCCTGTTTATGTATATATTTGTGTTTCTTCAGATATTTTGTTATAAAAATGCCTGATGAAGAGACTTAAGGAGTCTCAAAACCTTGCTCTGTAACATAATTTATTTTATTTTAGTTAGCCATTAAAAGGTATCAGAACTACAAGATTATAATTTTGTTTCTCTCACTTAGAGCAATCAATCATTTTTCAACAGGCTAACATGATACCAAAACTTTTTTCTTTTTTCAGTCTACTCAAAGCTCAGAGTAAAGAGATTTCCCGATTGTGCATTGAATGGCCCAATCAGTAGCTCTACCATGGGTTCTGAAGTGTGATGTAAATGTAGCATGAGTTTTAAGTATTTTTAGCACATTTACAAGCAATTTTGGTCAATTTGTTTAATGGGTGTTATTTTGAATAGATGTATCAATTGATAAACTAACAGGTGATGCAGTTTGATATTAAAATAATATGCATTTGTCAATAGTAAGAATATAGAATGAATCATTATGGTAATAGTTAAAATAAAAAGATTGGTAAGAAGGTATTTTAGAAAAGATGGATTTCAGAGGACATTTTTGAAAACTGCTCATAGTAGCACCTGCTTAACTGTAGCTAAATAATTTATGCATCCAGTGTTTAAAGTAGATAAGTATTTCCTGAGTTTATCATTGAAATAATTCTCTAAAGCATGACACTTAAGTTTGATTTTTAATATTATAGTAATCTAAGAATAAGACTTGGACAGCTGCAGTTTCTTGCATACACTAAGTATCCTACAACAGCTGCATGTTTGATTGTCCATAATTGTAACTACTTGTGTTTTATTCATGCTTTCTGCACTCTTACAAAAAGGAGAAAAATATACTTTTTTATAAATTGTACCTTTACATTTTCACTGTAAAATTATCATACTGTACAAAAAAAGTAGCATATTCTTGCCTTTTTAAGAAATGCGTGAAATGTATTTAATGAATGGAAAATACTCCACAAAAAATGGGACTATGCTGGACACAGATGCAACTGTCAATGCAATTTAATGTACAGTATATTTATGGAATTTTTTGCCAAATTAGAAGAGTGAAGTGTGAATTAAAAAAAAGCCTAATCCTTTTTTTTCATCTGAATCTATTTTGTGCTTTAGCTCAAAAAAGAAAATAAAAACTTCACTAAAAACTGAAACAAAAATTGCATGTGTGATTCAAGCCTTACATTACCTTAAGAAAATTGTATCCTAAAATAGAAGATATGACTTGCAGCAAAATATCCAGCCCAATTTTGTCATTTACATTTGAATTTTAACTAAAATGGTGGATGGAAACTGGAGAATGTAATCCAATTGTTTACAAATGTATTAATTAGTTTCACATCTGATGAATTAATTGTTATGGTGGACACATGCAGTCCACAGTCCAGGGGCCAGAATACCACAGTTGAAGCACCATTGTCCCAAACCAATGCCTTGGTGAAAAAGTTTGACGCATTTTGGGATCTCCTGAGTTGCTTTAGGCCCCATGCGCATGCTGCAGTTTTTGATGCTTTGTTGGTGTATTTTATGGTAGCCTTTCAGTCCCCCTAAACTGCATGCTTTCCCTTCCCCAGCAAGGTCTATAAGATTTTAGACTTGCTGTATGCACATTGCTTTTTTTGGTGACCACAAAAATGCAGCATGTCAATTTTTTGTGTTTTTCTCTGCATTTTTCACCCATAAGTGATAAAAAAGGCATAAAAAATGCAAGGTAAAAAAACGCGTCAAAAATGCAGCAAAAATGCATAAAGAATTTATGCGTTTTTGATGTGTTTTTGCCATAAGATGCATGTTTTTTGCCACAGAGTGCATTTTTGTGGTCAAGCCTGATATAACTGAATTTATTAACTTAGCAGCAGATTAGACTCATAGACAACCAACACAAGATAACATATTAAGTAAAGAAAATTCAGAATCAGAAAATCAGAAGATGAATAAAAGATACATTTCTAATATTAAATACAAGTTAAAAAACATAGAATACCAACACGACATACACAAAGTTGGATTGACTAGAGAGCCATCATGAAAGCTCATATTGTATTTATCTATAACAAACGTCTCCCTTACATGTGTAAAAAATTGGGCCGAAGGAGTATAATGAAAAATAACAAACATGATCATAAGTAAATATCAAAAGAACTGTAAAATGATAGACCAAGAAATCGAAGAGGTAATGAAGATATAGACTGTAGCAATATAAGTCCTTATTCAGAAGTCAGAATTTGTCACATGCACAAAAAATGGTTCCAATGCCATCAGTGTTTTAGATCTGAGTATCATCAGTGTTGGTCAGTGTGTCCTCAGTGTTTTCACATATGGAGAAACCAATAAATTAGAAAGTTTGTCCTATCCTTTACAATATTAACCATGGACAGCACATGGATAGCACACAGATTCCATTTGAGTGCTGTTTGTGCTTTTAACAAACTCATAAACTTGTATTGACACTTTTTATCCATGCTGCCAAAAGAAAAGAAACATATCTCCATAAGTTTTGCACCAACACACAAGCCTTAAAAAAACTTGGAATTGTTAATAGTAGCAAAGATTATTTTGAATAATTGTTTTAACCAGTGTGAACATGGTCTCACAAGTACCATGTATACCATCTCATGCTCCGGCTCACTTTTTTGTTTTTATGTAGTTTTTTTGTATTCAGTACAAACAGGGAGTGGCCCCCTTCTCAGTGAGCTGGACATTTCATTCTGTGAATCCCCCTGACTGTGTGTGTCCTGTTGGGACCTGGTCGTTCTCAGCCCTTAGCCACATTGAGGCCTATTTTAGACCCATGGTAAGGTTTTAATATTAGAGAGTGTAGGTACTATCCCAACTGGGTACACCTTGGCGTTGGTGGGATAGCTTTATGCTTTTTTTGATCAAAAACAGTGTTTACTAAGTACCCTATGTTTATATGCACTATGCTTTTATTTAGTTACAGCAGGGTATTTTTTCACAATTTTTTTCCTTGGTTTCTCTTTGTCTCATGGCCAGTGTGAACATGGTCTCACAAGTACCATGTATACCATCTCATACTCCGGCTCACTTTTTTGTTTTTATGTAGTTTTTTTGTATTCAGTACAAACAGGGAGTGGCCCCCTTCTCAGTGAGCTGGACATTTCATTCTGTGAATCCCCCTGACTGTGTGTGTCCTGTTGGGACCCGGTCGTTCTCAGCCCTTAGCCACATTGAGGCCTATTTTAGACCCATGGTAAGGTTTTAATATTAGAGAGTGTAGGTACTATCCCAACTGGGTACACCTTGGCGTTGGTGGGATAGCTTTATGCTTTTTTTGATCAAAAACAGTGTTTACTAAGTACCCTATGTTTATATGCACTATGCTTTTATTTAGTTACAGCAGGGTATTTTTTCACAATTTTTTTCCTTGGTTTCTCTTTGTCTCATGGCCAGTGTGAACATGGTCTCACAAGTACCATGTATACCATCTCATACTCCGGCTCACTTTTTTGTTTTTATGTAGTTTTTTTGTATTCAGTACAAACAGGGAGTGGCCCCCTTCTCAGTGAGCTGGACATTTCATTCTGTGAATCCCCCTGACTGTGTGTGTCCTGTTGGGACCCGGTCGTTCTCAGCCCTTAGCCACATTGAGGCCTATTTTAGACCCATGGTAAGGTTTTAATATTAGAGAGTGTAGGTACTATCCCAACTGGGTACACCTTGGCGTTGGTGGGATAGCTTTATGCTTTTTTTGATCAAAAACAGTGTTTACTAAGTACCCTATGTTTATATGCACTATGCTTTTATTTAGTTACAGCAGGGTATTTTTTCACAATTTTTTTCCTTGGTTTCTCTTTGTCTCATGGCCAGTGTGAACATGGTCTCACAAGTACCATGTATACCATCTCATACTCCGGCTCACTTTTTTGTTTTTATGTAGTTTTTTTGTATTCAGTACAAACAGGGAGTGGCCCCCTTCTCAGTGAGCTGGACATTTCTTTCTGTGAATCCCCCTGACTGTGTGTGTCCTGTTGGGACCCGGTCGTTCTCAGCCCTTAGCCACATTGAGGCCTATTTTAGACCCATGGTAAGGTTTTAATATTAGAGAGTGTAGGTACTATCCCAACTGGGTACACCTTGGCGTTGGTGGGATAGCTTTATGCTTTTTTTGATCAAAAACAGTGTTTACTAAGTACCCTATGTTTATATGCACTATGCTTTTATTTAGTTACAGCAGGGTATTTTTTCACAATTTTTTTCCTTGGTTTCTCTTTGTCTCATGGCCAGTGTGAACATGGTCTCACAAGTACCATGTATACCATCTCATACTCCGGCTCACTTTTTTGTTTTTATGTAGTTTTTTTGTATTCAGTACAAACAGGGAGTGGCCCCCTTCTCAGTGAGCTGGACATTTCATTCTGTGAATCCCCCTGACTGTGTGTGTCCTGTTGGGACCCGGTCGTTCTCAGCCCTTAGCCACATTGAGGCCTATTTTAGACCCATGGTAAGGTTTTAATATTAGAGAGTGTAGGTACTATCCCAACTGGGTACACCTTGGCGTTGGTGGGATAGCTTTATGCTTTTTTTGATCAAAAACAGTGTTTACTAAGTACCCTATGTTTATATGCACTATGCTTTTATTTAGTTACAGCAGGGTATTTTTTCTCAATTTTTTTCCTTGGTTTCTCTTTGTCTCATGGCCAGTGTGAACATGGTCTCACAAGTACCATGTATACCATCTCATACTCCGGCTCACTTTTTTGTTTTTATGTAGTTTTTTTGTATTCAGTACAAACAGGGAGTGGCCCCCTTCTCAGTGAGCTGGACATTTCATTCTGTGAATCCCCCTGACTGTGTGTGTCCTGTTGGGACCCGGTCGTTCTCAGCCCTTAGCCACATTGAGGCCTATTTTAGACCCATGGTAAGGTTTTAATATTAGAGAGTGTAGGTACTATCCCAACTGGGTACACCTTGGCGTTGGTGGGATAGCTTTATGCTTTTTTTGATCAAAAACAGTGTTTACTAAGTACCCTATGTTTATATGCACTATGCTTTTATTTAGTTACAGCAGGGTATTTTTTCTCAATTTTTTTCCTTGGTTTCTCTTTGTCTCATGGCCAGTGTGAACATGGTCTCACAAGTACCATGTATACCATCTCATACTCCGGCTCACTTTTTTGTTTTTATGTAGTTTTTTTGTATTCAGTACAAACAGGGAGTGGCCCCCTTCTCAGTGAGCTGGACATTTCATTCTGTGAATCCCCCTGACTGTGTGTGTCCTGTTGGGACCCGGTCGTTCTCAGCCCTTAGCCACATTGAGGCCTATTTTAGACCCATGGTAAGGTTTTAATATTAGAGAGTGTAGGTACTATCCCAACTGGGTACACCTTGGCGTTGGTGGGATAGCTTTATGCTTTTTTTGATCAAAAACAGTGTTTACTAAGTACCCTATGTTTATATGCACTATGCTTTTATTTAGTTACAGCAGGGTATTTTTTCACAATTTTTTTCCTTGGTTTCTCTTTGTCTCATGGCCAGTGTGAACATGGTCTCACAAGTACCATGTATACCATCTCATACTCCGGCTCACTTTTTTGTTTTTATGTAGTTTTTTTGTATTCAGTACAAACAGGGAGTGGCCCCCTTCTCAGTGAGCTGGACATTTCATTCTGTGAATCCCCCTGACTGTGTGTGTCCTGTTGGGACCCGGTCGTTCTCAGCCCTTAGCCACATTGAGGCCTATTTTAGACCCATGGTAAGGTTTTAATATTAGAGAGTGTAGGTACTATCCCAACTGGGTACACCTTGGCGTTGGTGGGATAGCTTTATGCTTTTTTTGATCAAAAACAGTGTTTACTAAGTACCCTATGTTTATATGCACTATGCTTTTATTTAGTTACAGCAGGGTATTTTTTCACAATTTTTTTCCTTGGTTTCTCTTTGTCTCATGGCCAGTGTGAACATGGTCTCACAAGTACCATGTATACCATCTCATACTCCGGCTCACTTTTTTGTTTTTATGTAGTTTTTTTGTATTCAGTACAAACATGGAGTGGCCCCCTTCTCAGTGAGCTGGACATTTCATTCTGTGAATCCCCCTGACTGTGTGTGTCCTGTTGGGACCCGGTCGTTCTCAGCCCTTAGCCACATTGAGGCCTATTTTAGACCCATGGTAAGGTTTTAATATTAGAGAGTGTAGGTACTATCCCAACTGGGTACACCTTGGCGTTGGTGGGATAGCTTTATGCTTTTTTTGATCAAAAACAGTGTTTACTAAGTACCCTATGTTTATATGCACTATGCTTTTATTTAGTTACAGCAGGGTATTTTTTCACAATTTTTTTCCTTGGTTTCTCTTTGTCTCATGGCCAGTGTGAACATGGTCTCACAAGTACCATGTATACCATCTCATACTCCGGCTCACTTTTTTGTTTTTATGTAGTTTTTTTGTATTCAGTACAAACAGGGAGTGGCCCCCTTCTCAGTGAGCTGGACATTTCATTCTGTGAATCCCCCTGACTGTGTGTGTCCTGTTGGGACCCGGTCGTTCTCAGCCCTTAGCCACATTGAGGCCTATTTTAGACCCATGGTAAGGTTTTAATATTAGAGAGTGTAGGTACTATCCCAACTGGGTACACCTTGGCGTTGGTGGGATAGCTTTATGCTTTTTTTGATCAAAAACAGTGTTTACTAAGTACCCTATGTTTATATGCACTATGCTTTTATTTAGTTACAGCAGGGTATTTTTTCACAATTTTTTTCCTTGGTTTCTCTTTGTCTCATGGCCAGTGTGAACATGGTCTCACAAGTACCATGTATACCATCTCATACTCCGGCTCACTTTTTTGTTTTTATGTAGTTTTTTTGTATTCAGTACAAACAGGGAGTGGCCCCCTTCTCAGTGAGCTGGACATTTCATTCTGTGAATCCCCCTGACTGTGTGTGTCCTGTTGGGACCCGGTCGTTCTCAGCCCTTAGCCACATTGAGGCCTATTTTAGACCCATGGTAAGGTTTTAATATTAGAGAGTGTAGGTACTATCCCAACTGGGTACACCTTGGCGTTGGTGGGATAGCTTTATGCTTTTTTTGATCAAAAACAGTGTTTACTAAGTACCCTATGTTTATATGCACTATGCTTTTATTTAGTTACAGCAGGGTATTTTTTCACAATTTTTTTCCTTGGTTTCTCTTTGTCTCATGGCCAGTGTGAACATGGTCTCACAAGTACCATGTATACCATCTCATACTCCGGCTCACTTTTTTGTTTTTATGTAGTTTTTTTGTATTCAGTACAAACAGGGAGTGGCCCCCTTCTCAGTGAGCTGGACATTTCATTCTGTGAATCCCCCTGACTGTGTGTGTCCTGTTGGGACCCGGTCGTTCTCAGCCCTTAGCCACATTGAGGCCTATTTTAGACCCATGGTAAGGTTTTAATATTAGAGAGTGTAGGTACTATCCCAACTGGGTACACCTTGGCGTTGGTGGGATAGCTTTATGCTTTTTTTGATCAAAAACAGTGTTTACTAAGTACCCTATGTTTATATGCACTATGCTTTTATTTAGTTACAGCAGGGTATTTTTTCACAATTTTTTTCCTTGGTTTCTCTTTGTCTCATGGCCAGTGTGAACATGGTCTCACAAGTACCATGTATACCATCTCATACTCCGGCTCACTTTTTTGTTTTTATGTAGTTTTTTTGTATTCAGTACAAACAGGGAGTGGCCCCCTTCTCAGTGAGCTGGACATTTCATTCTGTGAATCCCCCTGACTGTGTGTGTCCTGTTGGGACCCGGTCGTTCTCAGCCCTTAGCCACATTGAGGCCTATTTTAGACCCATGGTAAGGTTTTAATATTAGAGAGTGTAGGTACTATCCCAACTGGGTACACCTTGGCGTTGGTGGGATAGCTTTATGCTTTTTTTGATCAAAAACAGTGTTTACTAAGTACCCTATGTTTATATGCACTATGCTTTTATTTAGTTACAGCAGGGTATTTTTTCACAATTTTTTTCCTTGGTTTCTCTTTGTCTCATGGCCAGTGTGAACATGGTCTCACAAGTACCATGTATACCATCTCATACTCCGGCTCACTTTTTTGTTTTTATGTAGTTTTTTTGTATTCAGTACAAACAGGGAGTGGCCCCCTTCTCAGTGAGCTGGACATTTCATTCTGTGAATCCCCCTGACTGTGTGTGTCCTGTTGGGACCCGGTCGTTCTCAGCCCTTAGCCACATTGAGGCCTATTTTAGACCCATGGTAAGGTTTTAATATTAGAGAGTGTAGGTACTATCCCAACTGGGTACACCTTGGCGTTGGTGGGATAGCTTTATGCTTTTTTTGATCAAAAACAGTGTTTACTAAGTACCCTATGTTTATATGCACTATGCTTTTATTTAGTTACAGCAGGGTATTTTTTCACAATTTTTTTCCTTGGTTTCTCTTTGTCTCATGGCCAGTGTGAACATGGTCTCACAAGTACCATGTATACCATCTCATACTCCGGCTCACTTTTTTGTTTTTATGTTTGTTTTTATGTAGTTTTTGATGCTTTGTTGGTGTATTTTATGGTAGCCTTTCAGTCCCCCTAAACTGCATGCTTTCCCTTCCCCAGCAAGGTCTGTAAGATTTTAGACTTGCTGTATGCACATTGCTTTTTTTGGTGACCACAAAAATGCAGCATGTCAATTTTTTGTGTTTTTCTCTGCATTTTTCACCCATAAGTGATAAAAAAGGCATAAAAAATGCAAGGTAAAAAAACGCGTCAAAAATGCATCAAAAATGCATAAAGAATTTATGCGTTTTTGATGTGTTTTTGCCATAAGATGCATGTTTTTTGCCACAGAGTGCATTTTTGTGGTCAAGCCTGATATAACTGAATTTATTAACTTAGCAGCAGATTAGACTCATAGACAACCAACACAAGATAACATATTAAGTAAAGAAAATTCAGAATCAGAAAATCAGAAGATGAATAAAAGATACATTTCTAATATTAAATACAAGTTAAAAAACATAGAATACCAACACGACATACACAAAGTTGGATTGACTAGAGAGCCATCATGAAAGCTCATATTGTATTTATCTATAACAAACGTCTCCCTTACATGTGTAAAAAATTGGGCCGAAGGAGTATAATGAAAAATAACAAACATGATCATAAGTAAATATCAAAAGAACTGTAAAATGATAGACCAAGAAATCGAAGAGGTAATGAAGATATAGACTGTAGCAATATAAGTCCTTATTCAGAAGTCAGAATTTGTCACATGCACAAAAAATGGTTCCAATGCCATCAGTGTTTTAGATCTGAGTATCATCAGTGTTGGTCAGTGTGTCCTCAGTGTTTTCACATATGGAGAAACCAATAAATTAGAAAGTTTGTCCTATCCTTTACAATATTAACCATGGACAGCACATGGATAGCACACAGATTCCATTTGAGTGCTGTTTGTGCTTTTAACAAACTCATAAACTTGTATTGACACTTTTTATCCATGCTGCCAAAAGAAAAGAAACATATCTCCATAAGTTTTGCACCAACACACAAGCCTTAAAAAAACTTGGAATTGTTAATAGTAGCAAAGATTATTTTGAATAATTGTTTTAACCATGAAAAAATATGAATAGTACATGTATGTTGAACATGGAAGTCTGAACGAGGCAGAATAAGGCTTGTGAATCACATGCAGTTAAGCCATATTTTTTTCTTATTTTTTTAAAGTAAAATAAAAAAATTCCAAATTTCAGAAATCTAATAACAACTGTCTACCTCACAAAATGTTAAACTGTTGTAGTTTTTTCTTTAGCATATAAAGGTTTCTAGTTGAAGGGGCTAACTGTTGGGCTGCACTAATAACAAGATTTTCGAGTCCAGGTCTTTTATTTTTTAATGTTCCAGGGGTGAAATTATTTAAAAAAAATTCTTATAACGGACATTTTAATTTTCTGAATAACTGATTTAATAGTCCAATTTGTCTAGCATAACATTTCAAGGCTTGAACACAGGAGTCCCTACTTCAAAAAATAGTATTTTGAGTTACGTTTCCTTTTTGTTGAGGAAGGCTTAACATGTAGAAAAATATAGAATCTAAAAGGAAAAAAGTAAGCTCCAGAACAAAAATGCTTGCTGCAGTGGCAATGTTCTTTTCAAGGCTATGGCAATTAATTATTGTCACAAGTGTGTAACGGCCTGATGTGATCTCAGGGAGATCTGATATCAGATGGTCACAGCGTACTGTTCATCACAGATCCATTTGAGTGGTCACTCGGCAGTTACCCTTCATTGTAGCGTATTTAACTCCACCCGGTACTGAAGAGTTTAAGATGCATTTCTATCCTACAGAGAGCAGGTAGTTATAATCTCAGCTGCAGCTACTAGTGTTGAGCGACTAGTTAACTATTCGTACTCGCTATGCTGTTAGTGAGTACTTTCAGCTACTCGCATATTCGTTACAAGTAGTCAGCGCAATTTAAGTCAATGGGAAATAAGTAGCGAGTAACCCGAAAGCCATACTATTCGCTACTCACACGAAAAGTACGACTTTTGGGTAACTCACTACTTAGCGAATATTTCCCATTGACTTATATTGCGCCTGCTACTCATAACACATATATTAGTAGCGGATAGTCCAGCTAACAGCATAGTGAGTACGAATAGTTAACTACTCGCTCAACACTAGCAGCCACTCTTTTCTTTTATAAATATACACTTCTCGATCCAACCTATGTCAGTTCTAGCTCAAATCTTAGCTGTGTATCTTGAAGGAGCTTGTGTCTACAGAGCTGTGGTGTTGCTACAGTTGTACCTGTGAAGCTCCTGCTGAAAAATCCTTTGCAAAAGCATTGCTGTGTATTTCCTCAAATGTTTGTCATACTTACCTCGTGTCTTCTTATTTCAGTAGTGAGAGTAGCATCTGGCTGACCATCACTAGTCAGGGTGAGTTCCATACCAGCGAGTTAATAGAGGCACGTGATCAGCGAAGGAGGAAAGTACCTGTATAGGGACATTAAGGAGTGCAGTGGATCAGCATCAGGTGTGTGTTAGGAGGGGACACCACTCCCCTCTCCTTAGACCAGGTGCCTCCATTGTATTGCAAACCCTGTGCGTTGCAGCAGTCTCTGGGAGTCCCTATTTATACCTAGTTGGACCCCGAGACTCACTGCGTGACATTATTGCCAACATTAAATGAACCAACTAACAGAATTTTCATATATAAAGTAAAGCCAGCATATCTAGTGGGAAGTGAGGAACAACTAGTGGGGATTGTTGTTTCTCTCTTGCAAGGAGATACCCAACCCTGGGCCTTCTGTCGTCTGAAAGATTCTTGGCTATTTCAATCCATAGACAAGTTCTTTGGTGCCTAGGGTCTTATTTATGATTACCCGGACAGAGTCTCCTTTGTTAAGTTAAAGCTGCATATTCTTTAGCAGGAGGGTCGGTCAGCAGAGGAAATCTATTCAGAGTTGCACAGATGGGCTACTGACACCAGGTGGAATGACCACACCTTAGAAGTTATTTTTTCCAGGACCTGTCTGAAAGGCTTAGAAATGCCCTGGCTATGAACGAAACTCTAGAGTCTTTCATGGCTGCCATGGTTTTAGTCATCCCGATTGATAGACACCTAAGGGATAGATCTGTGTTGACCCATTTTTCTAAACAGTTCCATGGGATTAAAAGCCATCTCATGGTTCCAAATGAACCCATGCAGTTAGGGAGAGTCACTTCTCAGTCTCAGTCAAGTGTGTTTTACCACAAGATAGGGATTTGTGGTCTAAAGGTTAATTTCATTGGTGCCTGCCCTTCAGTACATAAATTGAAAAATAGTTTGTTTGAAAAACTTCTTAACACCAGCTGTGTAATGAATTGTAAGTCAAAATTGACTTGGTCACTAAGGGGACTAATAAAGGAGGGACACATAGTTGCTAAAATCATGATTAAGACTATATGCAAAAACACATAAGGATATTGTTTTTCTTTTGTAGCCATATTCGTATATGCTGAAGCTTTTTAATTGGATTTAGTCTGCAGTTTCACTCCACTACTTGCTATTTCATCACTGGATAATTTTTCTACTGCTCTGTGAAAAATGTGTGTATTTAAAAAGTTTGATGCCTGAGTGTTTTTAAATCTTTTAGTCAGATATTTATTTGGTATAGTGAAGTAAAATTATAAGCTTAAACATGATCTTTTTATGAGTTAAAGTTTATATTGTACTTTTGTGTACTATAGAAATCAGTCAAGAAGATATTAATGCCCGGAAGCAACACACTTTGTGAAACCAATATGTTCTGTGTGTCAAAATTATGGCGATGACTGTACACACAATGATTTTTTTGTGACTCATTTGGTCATATCATCAGACAATTATAATTTTCATTTATTATTTTATAGTTGAAGCAGCCATAATGCAGTTATGCTATTTACTAATCACCATAAATATTATGTTGGTTGTTACATGGGTACCAAATCCATTTTTGTTTACTGATTTAAAAAATTCTTAAAAATTGGATTGGTGGAATTGTTTTTCATATATTTATTAATACGTTTTCAGGGAATATTACTATTCTACAGGTATATACAGTAGAGGTGTAGAAGTATATAAAGAAACATCTTTGAGTACCAGTACATTTTGCCTATAATGAGGAAAAATACCAGCTCTAGTCTATGTATTGCATTGCCATGCCACAAATGGTAAGTTTTAAGACTACATTTAAAATATGATGATAAAATTAATTTACTTCAAATGGAAGTTTCTCCTGAGCAGTGAGAGTTACAGGGAATCCTCTACCAAATGTTCTCTGTCTGATGATTGCATAACTGTTTCTGAGTCCAGTTCTGTACTAGTTGAAGGATTCTATGCCACAGTAATGTACACTAAGCAAGGGGAACTTTCAGGACGTGACTTTGGCTGAAATTGCTTCATTTGCATACTAGATGAGCTAACAAAATGGATTTTCTCAGCTTTACTAATGAATTTTATGCTTTAGAAATTAAGTTTTTTAAATTAAATAATACTTGTTTTATTGACAGGTTATCTTTAAGTATTGAGAAACACTGTTTTGTCAAAGGGTATGAAATCATAGAGAAAAAATAAGGTGGTTATGCTATTTTTTGTAATGAACGTTAATAATTTTAATCTACTATAAAATTTATAGATGAAGCTAATAAAATTTACTAAGTCTTGTGAATAATGTGTAATTTGCACTGCATAGGGTAAAGGAGTTAAGAAACTGTACACTTCTTTTATCAATTCCTTTCCACTCTGAAATGTTAGTTTTTTATCCCTAGATTTCTCTCACAGATAAATGTCATACATTTGAGTGTAATCAAGTAAAAGTTTCACAGCTAAATGGAGTGTCATTTCAAAATGCTAAACTGAAAAGTAAAGAATGTCTTAAAGCTATTGACGCCATGAATCTCTGGAATTTTGCTCAGCATAGAAAGAATGTTCTTTGTTCTTTTTCTTACTTGAAAAACATAAAACAAGTAACATAATTGCTGTATATAGGATTTTTTTTACACCTTAATTTCAAACTATAATTATTTAAATGCACTAAATTAACTAAATAAGGTTAAACTACAGCAATGAAGGAATTAAATAATGATGCTTGTCAAGGCATTTATGAGTTATCACTAAAACTTTTATTTTGCTCAAAAAGTTCTAAGATTAAGTTAATAACTTATTTTTAATGGGTATTCCAAGAACTAGTATCTATGTGAGTGATGCCTAGAGGGTAATGCGGGTTCTTCAAATTTCAGGACAATTAAAGTCCTGTGAACAATGCTGTGAGTACAAATAATCTAAAATTGGAGGAGATGAAAGACATCACTGGTACAAGAAAGCTGGGATCCACCTAAACTCTCTGCTTACCTGTGGGATTATTCTGTCTGTATGTGAACTTCAAGAAAGAAGGAGTAAGATTGATCCTCTAAGGGAGACGCTTACACCCTAGAGAGACTGTGAGAAATCCCGATTTCCCTGGAAAAGGACTGCTGGAGGATTGTGACTACTCCCTGGGACATTTATGCCATTACTGGACTACTTTACCCTTTGTGTGGTGGATTATTTGATGGACCTTCTAACTTTCTTGGAATAAATTGTCTTTAGATGGCTCAATCATCTCTCGCTCTGTTGATTGTGTGATATTGGAGAAGGACCCCGTGACAAAAGATAATACAATGAAACACATAGCTCCACAGTAATCATGAGCAAATACATTCGGTGATATTAAATACTCACACAAATATTAAGGAATTCTGCATATCTGTTTAGAGTTGAGCGCGGTTCGCGGTTCGAGGTTCTCCAGTTCTAGGCTTGAGTGATTTTGGGACCTGTTCTAGATCGAACTAGAACTCGAGCTTTTTGCAAAAGCTCGATAGTTCTAGAAACGTTCGAGAACGGTTCTAGCAGCAAAAAAACTAAGTCACTCTGTGACTCACACTATTATGACATTTCAGTGTATAGTGTGCGGGAACAGCGCATTCAGATCACTGCTGTATGGATAATGGCGATCGCCATTTTTTTTTTTCCTTGTCTTCCTTCCCTAAGCGCGCGCGTGTAGTGGGGAGGGCCATTATGTCAGCCAATCCCAGATACACAGACAGCTAAGTGGACTTTTATCCAGAGAAGCAACGGCATGTGTGATAGGATGTCCATGTCACATGTCCCTGCATTATAAAAACGAGTATCTGCCCGTCCGGACGCCATTATCTCTTCTGTGTCCTTGGTGTCAGACATCACTGGCGCAGCTCCGTCCTTTGTCCTATCGCCGATACTGCTGTATGCGCTCCATACACAGCACTGGACAGCTTAGGGATAGCACTTTCTATCAGTCCTTTTAAGGGCTCGTACCGGCAGGGTCAGAGCCATAGGTGACAGGTCCTGAAAACAGAGACAGCGTCTGTGTAGCTAAGGTCAGGGATTTCCTCGCTGCATTTCCCCATTAGGAGGGAATAGAAAGGCAGGCTTCCTTTCCTCTACCCAGAGCCCCACAATACTGGCACTGTACCCTCCTGTCCTCTGCACACTCCAACTCATTATCATAGTATCATAGTTTTTAAGGTTGAAGGGAGACTCTAAGTCCATCTAGTTCAACCCGTAGCCTAACATGTTGATCCAGAGGAAGGCAAAAAAACCCCAATGTGGCAAACAAGTTCCAATGGGGAAAAAATTTCCTTCCTGACTCCACATCCGGCAATCAGACTAGTTCCCTGGATCAAAACCCTGTCATAAAATCTAATATACATAACTGGTAATATTAAATTTTTCAAGAAAGGCATCCAGGTTCTGCTTAAATGTTAGTAGTGAATCACTCATTACAACATCATGCGGCAGAGAGTTCCATAGTCTCACTGCTCGTACAGTAAAGAATCCTCGTCTGTGATTATGATTAAACCTTCTTTCCTCAAGACGTAGCAGATGCCCCCGTGTTCTAGTCGCAGGCCTAGGTGTAAAAAGATGTTTGGAAAGGTCTCTGTACTGTCCCCTCATATATTTATACATTGTGATTAGATCCCCCCCTAATTATAACTAAGCCATTATACTAGCAAACACTGAGTGTACCTAGTGGCATCCTAAACGTGGCTATTGGACTTATGTATAGTCCCAGTGGTGCACAGATATTTGCAGCACGTCTGCCTGCTTTGCACACTCAAACTGATAGTTACTAAGCCATTATACTAGCAAACACTGAGTGAACTTAGTGTCATCCTAAACGTGGCTGTTGGACTTCTGTATAGTCCCAGTAGTGCACAGATATTTGCAGCACGTCTGCCTGCATTGCACACTCCAACTCATTATAACTAAGCCATTATACTAGCAAACACTGAGTGAACTTAGTGTCATCCTAAACGTGGCTGTTGGACTTCTGTAAAGTCCAAGTAGTGCACAGATATTTGCAGCACGTCTGCCTGCATTGCACACTCCAACTCATTATAACTAAGCCATTATACTAGCAAACACTGAGTGAACTTAGTGTCATCCTAAACGTGGCTGTTGGACTTCTGTATAGTCCCAGTAGTGCACAGATATTTGCAGCACGTCTGCCTGCATTGCACACTGCAACGAATTATAACTAAGCCATTATACTAGCAAACACTGAGTGAACTTAGTGTCATCCTAAACGTGGCTGTTGGACTTCTGTATAGTCCCAGTAGTGCACAGATATTTGCAGCATGTCTGCCTGCATTGCACACTCCAACTCATTATAACTAAGCCATTATACTAGCAAACACTGAGTGAACTTAGTGTCATCCTAAACGTGACTGTTGGACTTCTGTATAGTCCCAGTAGTGCACAGATATTTGTAGCACGTCTACCTGCATTGCACACTCCAACTCAATATAACTAAGCCATTATACTAGCAAACACTGAGTGAACTTAGTGTCATCCTAAACGTGGCTGTTGGACTTCTGTATAGTCCCAGTAGTGCACAGATATTTGCAGCACGTCTGCCTGCATTGCACACTCAAACTGATAGTTACTAAGCCATTATACTAGCAAACACTGAGTGAACTTAGTGTCATCCTAAACGTGGCTGTAGGACTTCTGTATAGTCCCAGTAGTGCACAGATATTTGCAGCACCTCTGCCTGCATTGCACACTCCAACTGATAGTTACTAAGCCATTATACTAGCAATTTATGCTGCCAGTTTAAGGGCCGTAGTTGCATTGTCAGGGATAATTATTCTTTATTATTCTGCTGTTAATAAAGCTAGACCACCGCTGCAATCTACACCACCTCTCAATTTTTACTACCACATTTTCAGTGCACAATCTTGTCACAATCAACATGAGTGGCAAAGTGACAGATGCTGGTGGAAAGGGGAAGAGGCGTGGTGGAAAAGGAAAAAAAGGGTTTGTCCGTGGGGAAGGTGGCAAAGCTCCATTATCATCTGCTGAAGATAGACCATCTACCAGCAAAAGTAAGATGTCTACTACTTACCGTGGACAATCCGATGTGCTCCCTTTTTTATGGACACGAACAACAGGAACAAAGGTAGATGATGGCCAAAAAAGGAAAATGCTTGAATGGATCTCAAGTGGTCCAACAAGTGCCCTCTCAGCCACTTCAAGTACCGCATCCAAAAAACACCAGTCATCTGAGTTGTCATCCCAATCAAACTTTTTTTCTCCCAGCTCTGAAGTCTCCATCAGCCCTGCACAGTATGGTGGAACTGAGATGGCTGAGTCTGCAGAGCTGTTCAGTCACACTATAGCCTGGGAATCAGAGGTCTGCTCCCAAGCTACAGTGAGTACAGAACAGTAAATGGTCTGCAGTGATGCCCAGAACCTTTGTGACTCTGATTCAGGCCGTGAGGACCAAGTTTCTGAGCATAATGTTGACCCATTGTCACAAACTGTAACACCTGTGGTTATAGACAATGAGGAACATACTGATGAAGATGAGACGCAGATACTCGATTGGGATGACAACTTAAATATTCGGTCAGGGCAAGAAGAGGCTCGATCTGAGAGGGGGGGAGTGCAAACACAACAATTGATGATGAAGTTCTAGATCCCACCTACTGTCAACCCACAGTCAGGCACTCGAGGAGGTCAACAGAGGTGGTGGAGGAGGATGCAACTGATGACGAAGTTACCTTGCGCCTTCCTGGACATTGTCGGAGTACTGGTAGCACGTCTACAACTGCATCCTCAGCCACCACTCTGCCTCTGAGCACTAGTCGGGGTGGATCAACAGGTCGCATGCCCTCTAAGCCTTGCCTAGCCTGGTCCTTTTTTGACATAGCAAAAGATCGCCCAAATTATGTGATCTGTAAAATTTGTCATGGTTCTCTTAGTAGAGGTCAAAACCTCAGCAGTTTGACAACTTCTTCCATGAATCGTCACATGAATAAATATCATATGTCCCGATGGGAAGCTCACCGTGCTGAAATGCGGCCTAGCGGAGCGAACCATCCACCGCCTGCCCCTTCCAGTGCATCCGCGCGCTCTTCATCTTCTAGGACTGTGGGGACAGCTGTCACACCTGTTTTTCCACGCACAACTTCCACCACTGTAACCGCAACAGGCAGTTTGCTTGGTAGGTCGTCAGTTGGTTTGGAAGGGGAAACAAGTGAGTGTGTACAGCTCTCTCAGACATCGATAGCACCAACGTTGGATGAAGGTAGCATCATGTCTCCGCCTGCACTTTCCTCACAAACCTGCATTTCTCCAGGGACACCCTACTCAACACCGTCTACACACAGCAGCCAGATCTCTGTCCCTCAGATGTGGTCAAATAAAAGGCCACTTCCTGCGACCCATGACAAAGCTAAGAGGTTGATTCTATCCCTCTGTAAGCTCTTGGCTACCGAAATGCTGCCTTTCCGCCTAGTGGACACACAGGATTTTAGAGACCTTATGTCTGTCGCTGTGCCCCAGTACCATATGCCTAGTCGCCACTACTTCTCTAAGAAAGGTGTGCTACACCAGCATGTCGCACACAACATCACCGCTTCCTTGAGAAACTCTGTGTGTCAACGGGTGCATTTCACCACTGATACTTGGACCAGTAAGCATGGCCAGGGACGTTACATGTTGCTGACTGGGCACTGGGTAACTATGGTGATAGATGGTGAAGGGTCTGCTGCACAAGTCTTGCCGTCCCCACGACTTGTGTGTCAATCCTCTGTCTGTCCAAGTTCCGCCACTGCTTCTGCCTCCTCCACCTCATCTGGGTCCTCCACCTCCGCCCCAAGCCTGCCTGGTCAGGCCACCAGCGTTCTCACAGCGCAGAAGGAATCACACACCCCTCATTACTATGCTGGCAGCAGAGCGCAACGGCATCAGGCGGTTTTTAGCTTGACATGTCTTGGGAATAAGAGTCACACAGCTGAGGAGTTGTGGTCAGCTCTGCGGTCCGAGTTTAATAAATGGTTGTCTTCACTCAACCTGCAGCCTGATAAGGCCGTGTGTGACAATGCTGCAAACCTGGGTGCGGCCCTTCGCCTGGGCAAGGTGACACACGTACCTTGTATGGCTCACGTGTTGAACTTTGTCGTCCAGCAATTTTTAACACACTATCCTGGCCTAGATGGCCTTCTGAACAGGGCACGAAAACTGTCTGCTCACTTCCGCCGTTCAAGCGCCACAGCTGAGCGACTTGCATCGCTCCAGAAGTCTTTCGGCCTGCCGGTTCATCGCCTGAAATGCGATGTGGCGACACGCTGGAATTCAACTCTCCACATGTTACAGCGACTGTGGCAATACCGCCGAGCCCTTGTGCAATACGTCATGACGTATAGCCTGGGCCAACGAGATGCAGAGGTGGTGCAGATCACCCTGATGGAGTGGTCTCAGATCAAGGACCTATGCACCCTTCTGCACAGTTTCGACATGGCGACGAATATGTTTAGCGCTGACAATGCCATTATCAGCATGACAATTCCAGTCATTTACATGCTGGAGCACACGCTAAACACTATTCGGAGTCAGCGGGTGGGACAACAGGAAGGGGAGGAACTACAGGAGGATTCATATGCGCAAGACACAACAACATCACCAAGGTCCAGACGTTCATCATCACCAACGCGGCAGGCATGGGACCATGGGAGACAGGGATCAACAAGGGCACATGGTAGCAGGCTAAATGTTGAGGAAGGTGCAGGAGAACATGAAGAAATGGAGGACGAACTGTCCATGGACATGGATGACTCAGCGGATGAGGGAGACCTTGGTTAAATTTCTGTTGAAAGAGGTTGGGGGGAGATGTCAGAGGAAGAAAGAACGGTTAGCACCTCTATGCCACAAACACAGCGTGGACTTGGTCCGCATGGCTGCGCAAGACACATGAGTGCCTTCTTGTTGCACTACCTCCAACATGACCCTCGTATTGTCAAAATTAGAAGTGATGATGACTACTGGATTGCCACACTATTAGATCCCCGGTACAAGTCCAAATTTTGTGACATAATTCCAGCCATAGAAAGGGACGCACGTATGCAGGAGTATCAGCAGAAGCTGTTACTCGATCTTAGCTCGGCTTTTCCACCAAACAACCGTGCAGGTGCAGGGAGTGATTCTCCCAGTTGTAACTTGACAAACATGGGACGGTCTCGTCATCTTCAACAGTCTACCCGTACCAGTAGGACCGTATCTGGTGCTGGTAACAGCAATTTTATGGAATCCTTTCATAATTTTTTTAGCCCCTCCTTTGCAAGGCCACCAGAGACAACAAGTCTGAAACATAGTCAACGGCTGGAGAGGATGATACAGGAGTATCTCCAAATGAACATCGATGCCATGACTTTGCAAATGGAGCCTTGCTCCTTTTGGGCTTCAAATCTAGAAAAATGGCCAGAGCTCTCCAGTTACGCCTTGGAGATTTTGTCATGTCCAGCTGCCAGCGTTGTCTCTGAACGTGTCTTCAGTGCTGCTGGGTGTGTGCTGACAGATAAGCGCACGCGCCTGTCCAGTGACAATGTGGACAGACTGACGTTCATCAAAATGAACAAGTCATGGATCCAGAAGGAATTTACTACCCCTGTGTCATCCTGGGGAGAGTAAATGCTTGTGGATTTGGAATGTGCTTGATGCAAATCAAAACATCCTGTTTGCAACTAGGGCACAAGTGCTGCCACTGATAAGGTGTCTGTGTGGGGCCCAATTTTTAGAAAAAAAGGGAGACTCCGCTTGGAGTAACCCTTGCTTACATTGTTTTTAAAAGAAGCCAAGATGAACAGAGCTGGGATCAGGAAAGACTTTGCTACCTACCCCGGTGTCATCCTGGGGACGGTTAAGAATAGCGTATTTTTGAATGTGCTTGATGCAAATCTAGCTGTGAATTGTACAACTGGGGCACAACTGCTGCCACTGAAGGGGTGGGTGTGTGTGGGGCCCAATTTTTGGAAAAAAAGGGAGACTTTGCTTGGAGTAACCCTTGCTTACATTGTTTTTAAAAGAAGCCAAGATGAACAGAGCTGGGATCAGGAAAGACTTTGCTACCTACCCCGGTGTCATCCTGGGGACGGTTAAGAATAGCGTATTTTTGAATGTGCTTGATGCAAATCTAGCTGTTAATTGTACAACTGGGGCATAACTGCTGCCTCTAAAGGGGTGGGTGTATGTGGGGCCCAATTTTTGGAAAAAAGGAAGACTCCGCTTGGAGTAACCCTTGCTTACATTGTTTTTAAAAGAAGCCAAGATGAACAAGTCATGGTTCAGCAAAGACTTTGCTACCTACCCCGGTGTCATCCTGGGGACGGTTAAGAATAGCGTATTTTTGAATGTGCTTGATGCAAATCTAGCTGTGAATTGTACAACTGGGACACAACTGCTGCCACTGAAGGGGTGGGTGTGTGTGGGGCCCAATTTTTGGAAAAAAGGGAGGCTCCGCTTGGAGTAACCCTTGCTTACATTGTTTTTAAAAGAAGCCAAGATGAACAGAGCTGGGATCAGCAAAGACTTTGCTACCTACCCCGGTGTCATCCTGGGGACAGTTAAGAATAGCGTATTTTTGAATGTGCTTGATGCAAATCTAGCTGTGAATTGTACAACTGGGGCACAACTGCTGCCACTGAAGGGGTGGGTGTGTGTGGGGCCCAATTTTTGGAAAAAAGGAAGACTCCGCTTGGAGTAACCCTTGCTTATATTGTTTTTAAAAGAAGCCATGATGAACAGAGCTGGGATCAGGAAAGACTTTGCTACCTACCCCGGTGTCATCCTGGGGGCGGTTAAGAATAGCATATTTTTGAATGTGCTTGATGCAAATCTAGCTGTGAATTGTACAACTGGGGCACAACTGCTGCCACTGAAGGGGTGGGTGTGTGTGGGGCCCAATTTTTGGAAAAAAGGAAGACTCCGCTTGGAGTAACCCTTGCTTACATTGTTTTTAAAAGAAGCCAAGATGAACAAGTCATGGTTCAGCAAAGACTTTGCTACCTACCCCGGTGTCATCCTGGGGACGGTTAAGAATAGCGTATTTTTGAATGTGCTTGATGCAAATCTAGCTGTGAATTGTACAACTGGGGCACAACTGCTGCCACTGAAGGGGTGGGTGTGTGTGGGGCCCAATTTTTGGAAAAAAGGGAGGCTCCGCTTGGAGAAACCCTTGCTTACATTGTTTTTAAAAGAAGCCAAGATGAACAGAGCTGGGATCAGGCAAGACTTTGCTACCTACCCCGGTGTCATCCTGGAAACGTTTAAGAATAGCGTATTTTTGAATGTGCTTGATGCAAATCTAGCTGTGAATTCTACAACTGGGGCAAAACTGCTGCCACTGAAGGGGTGGGTGTGTGTGGGGCCCAATTTTTGGAAAAAAGGAAGACTCCGCTTGGAGTAACCCTTGCTTACATTGTTTTTAAAAGAAGCCAAGATGAACAGAGCTGGGATCAGCAAAGACTTTGCTACCTACCCCGGTGTCATCCTGGGGACGGTTAAGAATAGCGTATTTTTGAATGTGCTTGATGCAAATCTAGCTGTGAACTGTACAACTGGGGCACAACTGCTGCCACTGAAGGAGTGGGTGTGTGTGGGGCTCAATTTTTGGAAAAAAGGAAGACTTCCGCTTGGAGTAACCCTTGCTTACATTGTTTTTAAAAGAAGCCAAGATGAACAAGTCATGGTTCAGCAAAGACTTTGCTACCTACCCCGGTGTCATCCTGGGGACGGTTAAGAATAGCGTATTTTTGAATGTGCTTGATGCAAATCTAGCTGTGGATTGTACAACTGGGGCACAACTGCTGCCACTGAAGGGGTGGGTGTGTGTGGGGCCCAGTTTTTGGAAAAAAGGAAGACTCCGCTTGGAGTAACCCTTGCTTACATTGTTTTTAAAAGAAGCCAAGATGAACAGAGCTGGGATCAGCAAAGACTTTGCTACCTACCCCGGTGTCATCCTGGGGACGGTTAAGAATAGCGTATTTTTGAATGTGCTTGATGCAAATCTAGCTGTGAATTGTACAACTGGGGCACAACTGCTGCCACTGAAGGGGTGGGTGTGTGTGGGGCTCAATTTTTGGAAAAAAGGAAGACTCCGCTTGGAGTAACCCTTGCTTACATTGTTTTTAAAAGAAGCCAAGATGAACAGAGCTGGAATCAGATAAGACTTTGCTACCTACCCCGGTGTCATCCCGGGTGCGGTTAAGAATAGCGTATTTTTGAATGTGCTTGATGCAAATCCAGCTGTGAATTGTACAACTGGGGCACAACTGCTGCCACTGAAGGGGTGGGTGTGTGTGGGGTCCAATTTTTGGAAAAAAGGAAGACTCCGCTTGGAGTAACCCTTGCTTACATTGTTTTTAAAAGAAACCAAGATGAACAGAGCTGGGATCAGGAAAGACTTTGCTACCTACCCCGGTGTCATCCTGGGTGCGGTTAAGAATAGCATATTTTTGAATGTGCTTGATGCAAATCTAGCTGTGAATTGTACAACTGGGGCACAACTGCTGCCACTGAAGGGGTGGGTGTGTGTGGGGCCCAATTTTTGGAAAAAGGGAGGCTCCGCTTGGAGTAACCCTTGCTTATATTGTTTTTAAAAGAAGCCAAGATGAACAAGTCATCGTTCAGCAAAGACTTTGCTACCTACCCCGGTGTCATCCTGGGGACGGTTAAGAATAGCGTATTTTTAAATGTGCTTGATGCAAATCTAGCTGTGAATTGTACAACTGGGGCACAACTGCTGCCACTGAAGGGGTGGGTGTGTGTGGGGCCCAATTTTTGGAAAAAAGGGAGGCTCCGCTTGGAGTAACCCTTGCTTACATTGTTTTTAAAAGAAGCCAAGATGAACAGAGCTGGGATCAGGAAAGACTTTGCTACCTACCCCGGTGTCATCCTGGGTGCGGTTAAGAATAGCGTATTTTTGAATGTGCTTGATGCAAATCTAGCTGTGAATTGTACAACTGGGGCACAATTGCTGCCACTGAAGGGGTGGGTGTGTGTGGGGCCCAATTTTTGGAAAAAAGGGAGGCTCCGCTTGGAGTAACCCTTGCTTATATTGTTTTTAAAAGAAGCCAAGATGAACAAGTCATCGTTCAGCAAAGACTTTGCTACCTACCCCGGTGTCATCCTGGGGACGGTTAAGAATAGCGTATTTTTGAATGTGCTTGATGCAAATCTAGCTGTGAATTGTACAACTGGGGCACAACTGCTGCCACTAAAGGAGTGGGTGTGTGTGGGGCTCAATTTTTGGAAAAAAAATGACTCCGCTTGGAGTAACCCTTGCTTACATTGTTTTTAAAAGAAGCCAAGATGAACAAGTCATGGTTCAGCAATGACTTTGCTACCTACCCCGGTGTCATCCTGGGGACGGTTAAGAATAGCGTATTTTTGAATGGGCTTGATGCAAATCTAGCTGTGAAGTGTACAACTGGGGCACAACTGCTGCCACTGAAGGGGTGAGTGTGTGTGGGGCCCAATTTTTGGAAAAAAGGAAGACTCCGCTTGGAGTAACCCTTGCTTACATTGTTTTTAAAAGAAGCCAAGATGAACAGAGCTGGGATCAGCAAAGACTTTGCTACCTACCCCGGTGTCATCCTGGGGACGGTTAAGAATAGCGTATTTTTGAATGTGCTTGATGCAAATCTAGCTGTGAATTGTACAACTGGGGCACAACTGCTGCCACTGAAGGAGTGGGTGTGTGTGGGGCTCAATTTTTGGAAAAAAGGAAGACTCCGCTTGGAGTAACCCTTGCTTACATTGTTTTTAAAAGAAGCCAAGATGAACAGAGCTGGGATCAGGAAAGACTTTGCTACCTACCCCGGTGTCATCCTGGGGACAGTTAAGAATAGCGTATTTTTGAATGTGCTTGATGCAAATCTAGCTGTGAATTGTACAACTGGGGCACAACTGCTGCCACTGAAGGGGTGGGTGTGTGTGGGGCCCAATTTTTGGAAAAAAGGGAGGCTCCGCTTGGAGTAACCCTTGCTTATATTGTTTTTAAAAGAAGCCAAGATGAACAGAGCTGGAATCAGGAAAGACTTTGCTACCTACCCCGGTGTCATCCTGGGGACGGTTAAGAATAGCGTATTTTTGAATGTGCTTGATGCAAATCTAGCTGTGAATTGTACAACTGGGGCACAACTGCTGCCACTGAAGGGGTGGGTGTGTGTGGGGCCCAATTTTTGGAAAAAAGGGAGGCTCCGCTTGGAGTAACCCTTGCTTATATTGTTTTTAAAAGAAGCCAAGATGAACAAGTCATCGTTCAGCAAAGACTTTGCTACCTACCCCGGTGTCATCCTGCGGACGGTTAAGAATAGCTTATTTTTGAATGTGCTTGATGCAAATCTAGCTGTGAATTGTACAACTGGGGCACAACTGCTGCCACTGAAGGGGTGGGTGTGTGTGGGGCCCAATTTTTGGAAAAAAGGGAGGCTTCGCTTGGAGTAACCCTTGCTTACATTGTTTTTAAAAGAAGCTAAGATGAACAGAGCTGGGATCAGGAAAGACTTTGCTACCTACCCCGGTGTCATCCTGGGTGCGGTTAAGAATAGCGTATTTTTGAATGTGCTTGATGCAAATCTAGCTGTGAATTGTACAACTGGGGCACAAGTGCTGCCACTGAAGGGGTGGGTGTGTGTGGGGCCCAATTTTTGGAAAAAAGGGAGGCTCCGCTTGGAGTAACCCTTGCTTATATTGTTTTTAAAAGAAGCCACGATGAACAAGTCATCGTTCAGCAAAGACTTTGCTACCTACCCCGGTGTCATCCTGGGGACGGTTAAGAATAGCGTATTTTTGAATGTGCTTGATGCAAATCTAGCTGTGAATTGTACAACTGGGGCACAACTGCTGCCACTGAAGGAGTGGGTGTGTGTGGGGCTCAATTTTTGGAAAAAAGGAAGACTCCGCTTGGAGTAACCCTTGCTTACATTGTTTTTAAAACAAGCCAAGATGAACAGAGCTGGAATCAGATAAGACTTTGCTACCTACCCCGGTGTCATCCTGGGTGCGGTTAAGAATAGCGTATTTTTGAATGTGCTTGATGCAAATCTAGCTGTGAATTGTACAACTGGGGCACAACTGCTGCCACTGAAGGGGTGGGTGTGTGTGGGGCCCAATTTTTGGAAAAAAGGGAGGCTCCGCTTGGAGTAACCCTTGCTTATATTGTTTTTAAAAGAAGTCAAGATGAACAAGTCATCATTCAGCAAAGACTTTGCTACCTACCCCGGTGTCATCCTGGGGACGGTTAAGAATAGCGTATTTTTGAATGTGCTTGATGCAAATCTAGCTGTGAATTGTACAACTGGGGCACAACTGCTGCCACTGAAGGGGTGGGTGTGTGTGGGGCCCAATTTTTGGAAAAAAGGAAGACTCTGCTTGGAGTAACCCTTGCTTACATTGTTTTTAAAAGAAGCCAAGATAAACAAGTCATGGTTCAGCAAAGACTTTGCTACCTACCCCGGTGTCATCCTGGGGACGGTTAAGAACAGCGTATTTTTGAATGTGCTTGATGCAAATCTAGCTGTGGATTGTACAACTGGGGCTCAACTGCTGCCACTGAAGGGGTGGGTGTGTGTGGGGCCCAATTTTTGGAAAAAAGGAAGACTCCGCTTGGAGTAACCCTTGCTTACATTGTTTTTAAAAGAAGCCAAGATGAACAGAGCTGGGATCAGCAAAGACTTTGCTACCTACCCCGGTGTCATCCTGGGTGCGGTTAAGAATAGCGTATTTTTGAATGTGCTTGATGCAAATCTAGCTGTGAATTGTACAACTGGGGCACAACTGCTGCCACTGAAGGGGTGGGTGTGTGTGGGGCCCAATTTTTGGAAAAAAGGAAGACTCCGCTTGGAGTAACCCTTGCTTACATTGTTTTTAAAAGAAGCCAAGATGAACAGAGCTGGGATCAGCAAAGACTTTGCTCCCCACCCCGGTGTCATCCTGGGGACGGTTAAGAATAGCGTATTTTTGAATGTGCTTGATGCAAATCTAGCTATGAATTGTACAACTGGGGCTCAACTGCTGCCACTGAAGGGGTGGGTGTGTGTGGGGCCCAATTTTTGGAAAAAAGGAAGACTCCGCTTGGAGTAACCCTTGCTTACATTGTTTTTAAAAGAAGCCAAGATGAACAGAGCTGGGATCAGGAAAGACTTTGCTACCTACCCCGGTGTCATCCTGGGGACGGTTAAGAATAGCGTATTTTTGAATGTGCTTGATGCAAATCTAGCTGTGAATTGTACAACTGGGGCACAACTGCTGCCACTGAAGGGGTGGGTGTGTGTGGGGCCCAATTTTTGGAAAAAAGGGAGGCTCCGCTTGGAGTAACCCTTGCTTATATTGTTTTTAAAAGAAGCCAAGATGAACAAGTCATCGTTCAGCAAAGACTTTGCTACCTACCCCGGTGTCATCCTGGGGACGGTTAAGAATAACTTATTTTTGAATGTGCTTGATGCAAATCTAGCTGTGAATTGTACAACTGGAGCACAACTGCTGCCACTGAAGGGGTGGGTGTGTGTGGGGCTCAATTTTTGGAAAAAAGGGAGGCTCCGCTTGGAGTAACCCTTGCTTACATTGTTTTTAAAAGAAGCCAAGATGAACAGAGCTGGGATCAGGAAAGACTTTGCTATCTACCCCAGTGTCATCCTGGGTGCGGTTAAGAATAGCGTATTTTTGAATGTGCTTGATGCAAATCTAGCTGTGAATTGTACAACTGGGGCACAATTGCTGCCACTGAAGGGGTGGGTGTGTGTGGGGCCCAATTTTTGGAAAAAAGGGAGGCTCCGCTTGGAGTAACCCTTGCTTATATTGTTTTTAAAAGAAGCCAAGATGAACAGAGCTGGGATCAGGAAAGACTTTGCTACCTACCCCGGTGTCATCCTGCGGACGGTTAAGAATAGCTTATTTTTGAATGTGCTTGATGCAAATCTAGCTGTGAATTGTACAACTGGGGCACAACTGCTGCCACTGAAGGGGTGGGTGTGTGTGGGGCCCAATTTTTGGAAAAAAGGGAGGCTTCGCTTGGAGTAACCCTTGCTTACATTGTTTTTAAAAGAAGCCAAGATGAACAGAGCTGGGATCAGGAAAGACTTTGCTACCTACCCCGGTGTCATCCTGGGTGCGGTTAAGAATAGCGTATTTTTGAATGTGCTTGATGCAAATCTAGCTGTGAATTGTACAACTGGGGCACAAGTTCTGCCACTGAAGGGGTGGGTGTGTGTGGGGCCCAATTTTTGGAAAAAAGGGAGGCTCCGCTTGGAGTAACCCTTGCTTATATTGTTTTTAAAAGAAGCCAAGATGAACAAGTCATCGTTCAGCAAAGACTTTGCTACCTACCCCGGTGTCATCCTGGGGACGGTTAAGAATAGCGTATTTTTGAATGTGCTTGATGCAAATCTAGCTGTGAATTGTACAACTGGGGCACAACTGCTGCCACTGAAGGGGTGGGTGTGTGTGGGGCCCAATTTTTGGAAAAAAGGAAGACTCCGCTTGGAGTAACCCTTGCTTACATTGTTTTTAAAAGAAGCCAAGATGAACAGAGCTGGGATCAGCAAAGACTTTGCTACCTACCCCGGTGTCATCCTGGGGACGGTTAAGAATAGCATATTTTTGAATGTGCTTGATGCAAATCTAGCTGTGAATTGTACAACTGGGGCACAACTGCTGCCACTGAAGGGGTGGGTGTGTGTGGGGCCCAATTTTTGGAAAAAAGGAAGACTCCGCTTGGAGTAACCCTTGCTTACATTGTTTTTAAAAGAAGCCAAGATGAACAGAGCTGGGATCAGCAAAGACTTTGCTCCCCACCCCGGTGTCATCCTGGGGACGGTTAAGAATAGCGTATTTTTGAATGTGCTTGATGCAAATCTAGCTGTGAATTGTACAACTGGGGCACAACTGCTGCCACTGAAGGGGTGGGTGTGTGTGGGGCCCAATTTTTGGAAAAAAGGAAGACTCCGCTTGGAGTAACCCTTGCTTACATTGTTTTTAAAAGAAGCCAAGATGAACAGAGCTGGGATCAGGAAAGACTTTGCTACCTACCCCGGTGTCATCCTGGGGACGGTTAAGAATAGCGTATTTTTGAATGTGCTTGATGCAAATCTAGCTGTGAATTGTACAACTGGGGCACAACTGCTGCCACTGAAGGGGTGGGTGTGTGTGGGGCCCAATTTTTGGAAAAAAAGGGAGGCTCCGCTTGGAGTAACCCTTGCTTATATTGTTTTTAAAAGAAGCCAAGATGAACAAGTCATCGTTCAGCAAAGACTTTGCTACCTACCCCGGTGTCATCCTGGGGACGGTTAAGAATAACTTATTTTTGAATGTGCTTGATGCAAATCTAGCTGTGAATTGTACAACTGGAGCACAACTGCTGCCACTGAAGGGGTGGGTGTGTGTGGGGCCCAATTTTTGGAAAAAAGGGAGGCTCCGCTTGGAGTAACCCTTGCTTACATTGTTTTTAAAAGAAGCCAAGATGAACAGAGCTGGGATCAGGAAAGACTTTGCTATCTACCCCAGTGTCATCCTGGGTGCGGTTAAGAATAGCGTATTTTTGAATGTGCTTGATGCAAATCTAGCTGTGAATTGTACAACTGGGGCACAATTGCTGCCACTGAAGGGGTGGGTGTGTGTGGGGCTCAATTTTTGGAAAAAAGGAAGACTCCGCTTGGAGTAACCCTTGCTTACATTGTTTTTAAAAGAAGCCAAGATGAACAAGTCATGGTTCAGCAAAGACTTTGCTACCTACCCCGGTGTCATCCTGGGGACGGTTAAGAATAGCGTATTTTTGAATGTGCTTGATGCAAATCTAGCTGTGAATTGTACAACTGGGGCACAACTGCTGCCACTGAAGGGGTGGGTGTGTGTGGGGCCCAATTTTTGGAAAAAAGGAAGACTCCGCTTGGAGTAACCCTTGTTTACATTGTTTTTAAAAGAAGCCAAGATGAACAGAGCTGGGATCAGCAAAGTCTTTGCTACCTACCCTGGTGTGATCCTGGGGACGGTTAAGAATAGCGTATTTTTGAATGTGCTTGATGCAAATCTAGCTGTGAATTGTACAACTGGGGCACAACTGCTGCCACTGAAGGAGTGGGTGTGTGTGGGGCTCAATTTTTGGAAAAAAGGAAGACTCCGCTTGGAGTAACCCTTGCTTACATTGTTTTTAAAAGAAGCCAAGATGAACAAGTCATGGTTCAGCAAAGACTTTGCTACCTACCCCGGTGTCATCCTGGGGACGGTTAAGAATAGCGTATTTTTGAATGTGCTTGATGCAAATCTAGCTGTGAATTGTACAACTGGGGCACAACTGCTGCCACTGAAGGGGTGGGTGTGTGTGGGGCCCAATTTTTGGAAAAAAGGAAGACTCCGCTTGGAGTAACCCTTGCTTACATTGTTTTTAAAAGAAGCCAAGATGAACAGAGCTGGGATCAGCAAAGACTTTGCTACCTACCCCGGTGTCATCCTGGGGACGGTTAAGAATAGCGTATTTTTGAATGTGCTTGATGCAAATCTAGCTGTGAATTGTACAACTGGGGCACAACTGCTGCCACTGAAGGAGTGGGTGTGTGTGGGGCTCAATTTTTATAAAAAAAAGGAAGACTCCGCTTGGAGTAACCCTTGCTTACATTGTTTTTAAAAGAAGCCAAGATGAACAGAGCTGGGATCAGATAAGACTTTGCTACCTACCCCGGTGTCATCCTGGGTGCGGTTAAGAATAGCGTATTTTTGAATGTGCTTGATGCAAATCTAGCTGTGAATTGTACAACTGGGGCACAACTGCTGCCACTGAAGGGGTGGGTGTGTGTGGAGCCCAATTTTTGGAAAAAAGGAAGACTCCGCTTGGAGTAACCCTTGCTTACATTTTTTTTTAAATGAAGCCAAGATGAACAGAGCTGGGATCAGGAAAGACTTTGCTACCTACCCCGGTGTCATCCTGGGGACGGTTAAGAATAGCGTATTTTTGAATGTGCTTGATGCAAATCTAGCTGTGAATTGTACAACTGGGGCACAATTGCTGCCACTGAAGGGGTGGGTGTGTGTGGGGCCCAATTTTTGGAAAAAAGGGAGGCTCCGCTTGGAGTAACCCTTGCTTATATTGTTTTTAAAAGAAGCCAAGATGAACAAGTCATCGTTCAGCAAAGACTTTGCTACCTACCCCGGTGTCATCCTGGGGACGGTTGAGAATAGCGTATTTTTGAATGTGCTTGATGCAAATCTAGCTGTAAATTGTACAACTGGGGCACAACTGCTGCCACTGAAGGGGTGGGTGTGTGTGGGGCCCAATTTTTGGAAAAAAGGGAGGCTCCGCTTGGAGAAACCCTTGCTTACATTGTTTTTAAAAGAAGCCAAGATGAACAGAGCTGGGATCAGCAAAGACTTTGCTACCTACCCCGGTGTCATCCTGGGGACGGTTAAGAATAGCATATTTTTGAATGTGCTTGATGCAAATCTAGCTGTGAATTGTACAACTGGGGCACAACTGCTGCCACTGAAGGGGTGGGTGTGTGTGGGGCCCAATTTTTGGAAAAAAGGAAGACTCCGCTTGGAGTAACCCTTGCTTACATTGTTTTTAAAAGAAGCCAAGATGAACAGAGCTGAAATCAGGAAAGACTTTGCTACCTACCCCGGTGTCATCCTGGGTGCGGTTAAGAATAGCGTATTTTTGAATGTGCTTGATGCAAATCTAGCTGTGAATTTTACAACTGGGGCACAATTGCTGCCACTGAAGGGGTGGGTGTGTGTGGGGCCCAATTTTTGGAAAAAAGGGAGGCTCCGCTTGGAGTAACCCTTGCTTATATTGTTTTGAAAAGAAGCCAAGATGAACAAGTCATCGTTCAGCAAAGACTTTGCTACCTACCCCGGTGTCATCCTGGGGACGGTTAAGAATAGCGTATTTTTGAATGTGCTTGATGCAAATCTAGCTGTGAATTGTACAACTGGGGCACAACTTCTGCCACTGAAGGGGTGGGTGTGTGTGAGGCCCAATTTTTGGAAAAAAGGAAGACTCCGCTTGGAGTAACCCTTGCTTACATTGTTTTTAAAAGAAGCCAAGATGAACAGAGCTGGGATCAGGAAAGACTTTGCTACCTACCCCGGTGTCATCCTGGGGACGGTTAAGAATAGCGTATTTTTGAATGTGCTTGATGCAAATCTAGCTGTGAATTGTACAACTGGGGCACAACTGCTGCCACTGAATGGGTGGGTGTGTGTGGGGCCCAATTTTTGGAAAAAAAGGGAGACTCCGCTTGGAGTCACCTTGCGGTGTTTTACATGATTTTAGAAGGGCGTGCCATGCCTATATCTGTGTGTCCTCCTCTTTTTCCTTGTCCAGCTCTTTTGTTTTCGCATGAGTATATGTCCTTGTCACTTTCCCATGTGTTTGTGTTGTGTTGTGAGTTGTTTGTCACCTTTTGGACACCTTTGAGGGTGTTTTCTAGGTGTTTTTATGTGTTTGTGATTGCCTGCCATATTGTTTCCTATGCAGTTCGAGTTCGGTTCGTCGAACGTTCGACGAGCCGAACTCGAACGGGACGTCCGTTTGGCGAACCGACCTCGAGCCGAACCGCGACCGGTTCGCTCATCTCTATATCTGTTACTTGTTGAGAATTTTGGTGTTCACCTCGTGAGTTTTGAGTCCACTGCCCACCTTTTTGGCACCTCATTTTCAGCCACTAAATATGCAAAGATTGCCTGCCAATCACATAATGTGGAAGCCATCTTTTAATGTGGCATTATTATGATTGGCAGGCGCAGGAAAAATAAAATTATGTGCGGTGCTCCGCCTATTTCTGATAACCAGAGCTGGTAAAATAGAAAGCTGCTGGCTGCCCAACAGAAACTCCTCCACAACATTTTTTAAAAAGGCAGCTGTGATTTTTGAAAAATCAAAACTGACATTAATCCCATATATATTTTAATTTCCACCACATCAGGGCAATCAGGTTTATCTGGGTAAAGCCCGCAATTAGTACACGCAATGCATGTGCCAATTGTGGGGCAGCTGCAGGCTTCTACTTTAATGATGAAGTTGGCCTAATAACCATGTTTTTTCCCAAGCCTGAGTATACCAGTCCCCAACTATCTGCTTTATCTGTACTGGTTATCAAAAATGGTCATGAGCCCACATCGTTTTTTTATCTATTTATTTAAATATGTTAAATAGCCAAGATAAAAAAGAGAGCGAGAGAGAGAGAGATTTATTGGCCCAGCAGCAACTCTCTAAGAAAAGTAACATTTTAATTATCTCACTAAATAATACAGTATTTCTAAAATTCTGACAATTATGTCTTTTATTGAACATATCTTTTCACCTATAACATAAATGAAAAGTTAATATCATAACTTTTATTACAAAATCACATAAATACTGCATCTAGTATTTTTATGACTTCCATGATTTTTAAGGACAGCACCAAGTTTTCTAAGTTTGGAATAAACAAGTTGTTGACATATTGCAACATCTATCTTGAAGACCAAAAATATTTAGAGTTAGCATGCTGGATGGAGAATGATGCTCAACTGTCTACTCAGAATTCCTCATGAGTGTTTCAACGGGATGCCCATGAGGAGACATACTTGATTACTGAATTACTTTCATCCTGCTATTCTACAGAAGAACTACAGATGTGTGCTTTGGATTATTGTCATGTTTGAAAAGTCCATGTCTACCAAAGGCAAGGAGTGATGGTAGTATCTTTTCTTTCAATATAGAGCAGAACATCTGTGAAGTCATGATACCATCAATGAAATGTGGCTTCATGACCTCAGCAGCACTTATGCTGCCCTACATAACAACATTTCCACCACTATGCTTCATTATAGACACCATATATTTTTCTAAAGTCATTTTCTAAATGCATGGTGCCTACTGTGAAATATGGTGGGGGCATTGAGCAGTTTTCATGCCCCAGAGATAACCTGGGAGGGTCTTTTTGAAAAATGCTTGTTTTCCCCATTAACTTCCATTATACTCGTTACTCAAGACAAGCACTCAAGCAATTCGATTTGGTCTATTTAAGTACCAAGCACCCAAGCATTTTAGTGCTCACTCATCACTAATGCTAAACAGTTTCCAATCACTAATTTTCAAATACAGATGACTTAGCCTAAGCAGTTTGCCAGGAGTATACATGTAACTTCTATTATACTGTGACCAATGAGTTATGAGCTCTAAACAGAAAGACTTCATCTATATATTATTTTATGAGCTGTGACACAGGAAAACTTGAGTTTACACATAGCAGCACAATTATAACCAAAGTGGAGTTGGAGGTGACAGCAGCACAGTTAGAGCCAGAGAAAAGATAGAGATGACAGCAGCACTGTGAGAGTCAGAAAGGAGATAGAGATGACAGCAGCACAGCAAGAATGACATAGGAGATCAAGGTGACAGCATAGTAGGAGAGATGATAGATTTAGCTGTGAGAGAGCAGCATGAGTAGTACATTAACTGGCCCGTTTCAGCCTGTTGAGTTACAATTTCATTTACATGTACTGCATGTCCTTCAGCATGTTATTAGACACAAAAATAGCATAGGTAGTGACATATTTTGTGTGTTACTGCTAAAAGTAGCTTACAGGTGCATTGGGGAGAAACAGAATTGAAAAGTGGATTATGATGGAGCAGCATAGCTTTCTTGCAGAGGTGAAGGACATAGATTGCACTAATTACTCTAATTACTGTGTGAGGAGTAAAGATTGGAGACAGTGCAGAGATCAAGGAGAAAAGTGACAAGACTGCATTAAGTATAAGATGTGCATGAAAGGAAGGACTCCAGCTATAACTGATGTGCCTACATCACACGTGGCGGAAGCAGCGTCCCTGTACACACTTACTGGGATCCATCTCTGTTTCTCTGGTACTATAGATGGACAACAATTTTCTACTAGAGAGTTGAGAGCAATTTTTAAATGTGAGAGACACTACGTGTCAGGCAATTTAAGTTATTTTACAAGGGTAAGAAAACTTTTCTGAGTATGAAATGATTTACAATTTTGCTATTTACTACACTGGAAAAGATGTTTATTAAAATGATAGTTACCATTTAGTCTATAATAATGCCACTTAGGAATGAACCAAAAGAAATAACATATTGGTTACAATATGGTCAAATTAGTTCTATGTTATAAAGAAGTTTTACCACTTGTTAAATCTGTTCCCATGCTGCATGGATCATCATATATTTTGCATACTCTCATTTTCAGAGGGTAAAGAAGATTATGAATGAAATAGCAGAGAAACAAGCAGCCAAAATTTTTTATGTAAGCATCTGTTCTATTTTTTATAGCTTGGGTATTAACATTGCATGTTTGGCTGCAAAGTAATTATTCTTTAAAAAAAATGGAAGTGTTAATAGTTTATGCTTATCAATTAAAATGCTAAGAGAATGAATAAAATACAAATCTAAATCCCATCAACTTTTGGTGTGACCCTTCTTTCCATTCAAATCAGGATCAAAGCATAAAATTTTCTATGGTACACTTGCACATGGGTTTTGAAGGACCTTTTGAGGTTTTAGGCTTGCAAATTCCTATACTCAAATAGAGTTGATGGTGTTAAAACAAGGTCTTTGGTGGAGAAATACAGTATCATCACATTCAGGACCTTTTGATCTTTATATCAAAAAATAGTTCCTAATGACATTGACTGTATGATTAGGGTCATTGTTCCGCTTCAAAATAACACATAATAGTATTTACTCTTTTGCAATAAAAACTTCCTTCTGTTACAGCAAATGTTTCCAGTTTTGACTTATCTTCATCCTAATTACTATCTTTTCATGTGTATTTGAGTCACTGCACTTTGATTTCATGTCAAGGGTATGGTTTTTGGCTGCATATTTTCCATAAAGACCATTTCTTTCCATACTTCTTCTAATATTAGATTTTATTTTTCTACTAATAATATATACCGTATTTTTGCTTTATAAGACGCACCAAATTATAAGACGCACCCCAAATTTAGACATATAAAAAGGTAAAAAAAAAATTGGTGTCCGTCTTATACTCTGGTGTTGTCTTACCGGAGGGGAGCAGCAGTGGTGGTGAAGCGAGGTCACAGGAGGCAGAGGTTGTGCTGGCAGGCTCAGCAGGTCAGTGACAGCAGGGTCCATGGTGGCAGGTGCAGCGGGGTCTGTGGTGGCAGGGGCAGCGGCTTTCGTGGTGGTGGCGGCAGAAGTGGTGGCGGGTGAGTCATGCAGCAGGCTGGTGCGATGAGTGTCCCAGTGTCTGTGGTCCCAGTTCAAATGATGGTGCCTGGAGCGGTGCAAGCGCCGATGGAGCTCTCATCCAAGAGCTTCATCTGCGCACGCGCCCGCTCCTGGCACCATCATTTGAAACTGGGACCACGAACAAACTGGGTAACCTGCTGCACAGCCACCCAGACGCACAGAGTGGCAGCCAGCAAGCAGCCCGCCCACCCTGCGTGCAAGTGACCGGGTACCTGTGCTTGCGTGCGGGCGGTAGCTGGGTACCTGTGGCTGCGTGCGGGCGGCAGTAGTGTGCCTGTGCCTGTGTGCTGGCAGCAGCCTGGTGCCTGTGCCTGCGGGCGGGTGGCAGCCAGGTGCCTGTGTGCAGGAGGCAGCCAGGTGCCTGTGTGAGGGCAGCAGACGAGTGCCTGTTGGTGCCAGCTGCCTCCTGCACACAGGCACCCAACTGCTGACCGCATGCAGGCACCCGGCTGTTGCCCGCACACAGCCACAGGTACCTGGCAGCCACCCGCATGCAAGCACAGGTACCCCGCCACTTGCACGCAACCACAGGCACCCAGCCGTCCGATCGCCGCACAGACAGGACCCCCAGGTAAAGCTATATTTGGATTTTAAGACGCACCCCTCATTTTCCTCCAAAATTTTTGGGAGGAAAAGTGCATCTTATAATCCGAAAAATATGGTGCGTATATATATATATATATATATATATATATAATTATGTGTATATGTATATATATGTATATATATATATATATATTTTTTTTTTTTATCTGCATCTGAAATGCAACAATAAAATACTACCTGAACTTTTCATACAAACTATGAACTACATGTTAGAGGGAGATTATCAGTGGTCTTGTTCGTTTTCTATTTTCTTAATATTGCTCCCACAGTTGATTTCATCACACCAAGCTGCTTGACTATTGCATATTCAGTCTTCCCCGCCTGGTGCAGGACTACAATTTTGTTTCTGGTGTCCTTCGACAGCTCTTTGGTCTTCACCATACGGGAGTTTGGAGTGAGACTGTTTGAGGTTGTGGACAGGTGTCTTTTATACTGATAAAAAGTTCAAACAGGTACCATTACTACAGGTAATGAGTGGAGGACAGAGGAGTCTCTTAAAGAAGAAGTTACACGTCTGTGATAGACAGAAATCTTGCATGTTTTTAGATGACTAAATACTTATTTTACACCAAGGTGATTTTCTGGATTTGTTTTCTCATTTTGTCTCTCATAGTTGTGGTCTACCTGTGATGTCAATCACAGGCCTCTCTCATCTTTTTAAGTGGGAGAACTTGCACAATTGGTAGCTGACTAAATACTTTTTTTCCCACTGTATACCTATCTCTATTTATTTTTACTATTGTATATTTGTGCATTTGTTTAACCCTTCACGGACATGGACATACCTATACGTTCTAGATTGGAAGTAGTTCCTGACCATGCAGGTATATGTACGTCCTGGCAATTGTGCCGTAACAGGTGCCGTGCCTGATGCAATTGATACAGAGGATTAAGGTTTCCCTACAGTCAAGCCCCGTCCCCAGCTCTAACAGCTGTTCTATGCTGCAATGAATGATCATTGCAGTACAATAGAGCTGCGATTAGATCAGTGAAATCTATTGTCCCATATAGGAATTAAGTAAACAAGTTTAAAAAAGTTAAAAAAAATGTAAATATATTTTAAAAAATAGAAAATAAAGAAAAAAATCCAATATTTGTGTTAAAAAAAAACAAAAACACAGTACACAAGTTTGGTATTGACTCATCCATAGCAACTAGGTCTATAAAACTGTCACTCTAAGTAACCCCTTCAGTTAACTCCATTGAAAAATAAATAAAAGAATGGAAAAAACTGTCTTTTCATCATATAGCTGACAAAAAAGTGGAATAAAACATAATCAAAAAGTCACATATAAATAAAAGCAATGAAGAATAAGTTGTGCTCACTGCAATGACCTGGTGCTCGGGAAAAAAATAAGTCAATCAAGAAGGGTAATCCCGGCACACAGCATATGAAAAAATGGTAAGTCCAGGTATGGTATGCTTGAACAAAATTTCTTTATTTTTCAACAATTATTGTACTGCCCGCCCAACGTTTTGGCTCACGCAGGAGCCTTCATCAGGGGTCAAGAGCACTAAGAAAAAGAGATATGGTATACAAAGAAAAACAAACAGAAACAGTGTTTACAAAATGCATCATAACATTACATCAAACAAGTAATAAGGTAAGTAACCTATTGGGGACTATGCAAAAGAGGGGGAAACCATTGTCGTAGTGTGAGGGGTAACCTAAAGGGATCTAACCGCTAGAAAAGGAGAAATCCTATGAGTATGAAGGGTGAAAGGAGGAAGAGAACAATGCAAAGGAAAAAAGAGATATAGTGAGAAGGAGAGGGAAACAGGGAAAAGAGCGAAGCTGAAAAGTATGCAATAGTCAAGAAGTAAAGGAAAAAATGGGAAACATACCCGTGAAAATGGTTATAATGGTTATAATGAAGAATCATGTAGGTACAGCAGGACCTATGAGCAAGAGGAAAATGTAAGGAAAAAAAGGGGAGGAAAAAAAAGGAGATGCATAAGATGTCACCAAGTGTAACTAAGGTGGTAAAAGTAATGGGACCATGTTTGACTTACTTAGTAAAGTCAGCAGATGGATTAGTCCAACAGGAGGAATTGGTTGCTACCGATAAGGTAGGCAAGGAAAACCCTGATATGAGGACATATAATTAGTATAGGTGGAGAAAGAGTTAAAGGGACAACAGGGAAAAAAAGGGGGAAGGGGGGGGGAAAACAAGAGGGGGTTGTATATAAAACGATACATACCAAAAAGGGAGGGTGAGGTAGGCATATAATGAGAAGGGGCTCACACTGTAGTATAGGATATAAGGTGAATGCTGTCAAAGGAGAACAGTATCAGTAAAAAGTGTATATAATGAATAAAGTAGAATATAGGGAAGGGGATACATACCAAAGGGACATAGTCATATGTGTGCTGCGATTATCAATCATATGCAATATGACAAATGGATGGGCAATATGACATCCGTGATACTAGGGAAAGAAAAGGAAATCATGACTATCAAGGTATGTAAAAGGCAAAAAAGGAGGAGGCAAGGAAAGGATAAGAACATACCTAGGGGCCTCTGGATAAGGGTGAGAGCACCAAGAAAAGGCCTGTAAAGTATCAGGGAGTAAAGTAAGTCACATGAAAAAAGAAACCGAAGCAGAGCAAAGTAAAGCATCATAGAAAAAAGGTCTTACCTAGAGTGGCATGGTAGTGTAATAACTACGTGGTGGGAGCCCAGGGACTGTGTAAGAAGTGAGCCTCTATATACAGGCACTTGAATCCCCATTGGTGGAGTGTGAGTCACCGCTATCAGGTGTGGAGGGGAGTCCTGAGTGCGTGCAAGACACGCAGCCGGCGCCCACCAGTGGGCGGGGTAAAGGCGGTCGGTGCGTGCTGATGCCCCCATACAGGAGTAGCAGTGTGGATGTGTAGGCGTGTGCGTGACGCGCGGCCCCCGCCACGCCCACCGTGGGCGGGACATCGGCGGGCGGCTCGCGCCAGGCACACACGGAGAGGAGGTGACAGGAGGGCGTACGCGTGACGCGCGGCGGCCGCCACGCCCCTGAGGGCGGGGTATAGGCGGGGGACGCGTGCCAGGCAAACGCCCACACTGTGTGATGAGTCAAGAGTGATGACGCGCTGATGACGTGCATCACTCTTGACTCATCACACAGTGTGGGCGTTTGCCTGGCACGCGTCCCCCGCCTATACCCCGCCCTCAGGGGCGTGGCGGCCGCCGCGCGTCACGCGTACGCCCTCCTGTCACCTCCTCTCCGTGTGTGCCTGGCGCGAGCCGCCCGCCGATGTCCCGCCCACGGTGGGCGTGGCGGGGGCCGCGCGTCACGCACACGCCTACACATCCACACTGCTACTCCTGTATGGGGGCATCAGCACGCACCGACCGCCTTTACCCCGCCCACTGGTGGGCGCCGGCTGCGTGTCTTGCACGCACTCAGGACTCCCCTCCACACCTGATAGCGGTGACTCACACTCCACCAATGGGGATTCAAGTGCCTGTATATAGAGGCTCACTTCTTACACAGTCCCTGGGCTCCCACCACGTAGTTATTACACTACCATGCCACTCTAGGTAAGACCTTTTTTCTATGATGCTTTACTTTGCTCTGCTTCGGTTTCTTTTTTCATGTGACTTACTTTACTCCCTGATACTTTACAGGCCTTTTCTTGGTGCTCTCACCCTTATCCAGAGGCCCCTAGGTATGTTCTTATCCTTTCCTTGCCTCCTCCTTTTTTGCCTTTTACATACCTTGATAGTCATGATTTCCTTTTCTTTCCCTAGTATCACGGATGTCATATTGCCCATCCATTTGTCATATTGCATATGATTGATAATCGCAGCACACATATGACTATGTCCCTTTGGTATGTATCCCCTTCCCTATATTCTACTTTATTCATTATATACACTTTTTACTGATACTGTTCTCCTTTGACAGCATTCACCTTATATCCTATACTACAGTGTGAGCCCCTTCTCATTATATGCCTACCTCACCCTCCCTTTTTGGTATGTATCGTTTTATATACAACCCCCTCTTGTTTTCCCCCCCCCTTCCCCCTTTTTTTCCCTGTTGTCCCTTTAACTCTTTCTCCACCTATACTAATTATATGTCCTCATATCAGGGTTTTCCTTGCCTACCTTATCGGTAGCAACCAATTCCTCCTGTTGGACTAATCCATCTGCTGACTTTACTAAGTAAGTCAAACATGGTCCCATTACTTTTACCACCTTAGTTACACTTGGTGACATCTTATGCATCTCCTTTTTTTTCCTCCCCTTTTTTTTCCTTACATTTTCCTCTTGCTCATAGGTCCTGCTGTACCTACATGATTCTTCATTATAACCATTATAACCATTTTCACGGGTATGTTTCCCATTTTTTCCTTTACTTCTTGACTATTGCATACTTTTCAGCTTCGCTCTTTTCCCTGTTTCCCTCTCCTTCTCACTATATCTCTTTTTTCCTTTGCATTGTTCTCTTCCTCCTTTCACCCTTCATACTCATAGGATTTCTCCTTTTCTAGCGGTTAGATCCCTTTAGGTTACCCCTCACACTACGACAATGGTTTCCCCCTCTTTTGCATAGTCCCCAATAGGTTACTTACCTTATTACTTGTTTGATGTAATGTTATGATGCATTTTGTAAACACTGTTTCTGTTTGTTTTTCTTTGTATACCATATCTCTTTTTCTTAGTGCTCTTGACCCCTGATGAAGGCTCCTGCGTGAGCCAAAACGTTGGGCGGGCAGTACAATAATTGTTGAAAAATAAAGAAATTTTGTTCAAGCATACCATACCTGGACTTACCATTTTTTCATATGCTGTGTGCCGGGATTACCCTTCTTGATTGACATATAAATAAAAATCCTAAGGCTGAAAAGTAATCTTCTCCCAAAAAACAAGCTACCATAAACTCCAGCACCAAAAAATAAAAATGCTATTGCTCTCAGAATACAGCAATGCAAAACTTCATTTTTTTTATATAATAGTTTTATGGGAGAACAGTAACAACAAATAAAAAACATATATAAATGTGGTATCATTGTAATCGCAGAGCCCTGAAGAATAAAGTTGTTATATAACTTTAAATGCATAGTGAACAGCGTAAAAAATAAAAAAATGAATCCTAACTTGCTGTTTCTTCTTGGTTCTGCCTAACAAAAATTGAAATAGAAAGTGATCAAAAAATATCATGTGGCCAAAAATAAAACCAATAAAAAACTTCAACTCATCTAACAAAAAACAAGCCCTCACATGACTCTGTCAGCAGAAAAAAAAACTGCAAATGGTGAAATTCAGAAATGCAAAAATCCTTTATTTTGTAAAAAAGCATTTTTAGTCTAACAGTAGCAAAACTTAAAATAAATATATGCAAATCTGGTATTGCTACAATTGTACTAACCAGAGTAATAAAGCTGCCTAATCACTTAAACTGCAGGATGAACTGTGACAAAATAAATAAAGCCAATTCTTCAAATGCTGTGATTTTTCATTCTGCCTCCCAAAGATCGCAGTATGGTGTTGGTCATATTTATCCTGCGCTCTATACTGAGCCCCCACATCAGGGATTACATTTAAGGGTACATGACCACAATCAGGTATATCAAAATTTTGAAAGTATTGTGTTTTTGCTGCGTCCAAAACATTGCATTGTGCCTTACAAGCATAGTGGATTGGATTTATAGAAATCCCATGCCCACTGTGCTTCTTTTCACCACAGCGTAAACTGACATTTAACTCAGATTCTTGAGATGCAGCATGTCAATGTATGCTTATGGAGACCCAAGTGTTCTCTGCTGAGAGGATAGAGCAAAAGTCCACAGAGACCTGAAACCTGATCGTGGGCACGGGCAAATGTGATACCACCCTGCCATCGCTCCCCCCCTCTCATGTGCTCACCTTGGACCTCTGCTCCTCTGCTCAGCAGAACACAGTATACTGAGAAGCACGGGGTACACGAGTGTGCGTGCGTACATGCGGCAGAGCATTGCGGATGGGCTCGCTGCAGAGCAATGCAGGCGAATGTGCATGCGGCAGAGCATTGCTGGTACGGGGCATGCATGTGGCAGAGCATTACGGGCATGCATGAAGCGAGCATTTCGGGCATGCGTGCTGCAGAGCATTGCAGGCAGATGTGTGTGAGGCAGAGCATGGTAAAGGGCGTGCAGAGCGCTATGTTGGTGAGCACTATGCATCTGTCCTTGGTGACATTTTAGACATATTAGGATCACTTTGTGGTCACCATAAAAATGTCTCTGCACTGTGACCCTAAACTTCATCTTCCCTTATCTTTTTGGAAACACCCAGATTGATAGAGGGAGGTGACATCACACACAGGAGAGCAGATTCCATCAACTTTTACTGCAGTTGTAATGTGAGCTAGTTCTAGGTTAGGATTTCAGTAGCTGCTTACCCTAGTGTTTAAGAGTGGAAAATAGCAAACTTTTAATTTTTTTATATTTTGCTCAATTAACCCCTTCACGATCATGGACGGATATATCCGTCATGGAGCATGTCCCGTTAAGCCCCGCCCCCTGCCGCAGGCAGGCGGCGTGGATCGGCACACATATCAGCTGTTTTCAACAGCTGACATGTGTGCCTACAAGTTACGAGTGGAATCACATTCCACCCGTAACATTAACCCCTTACATCCTGCTGCCAAAGTCTGGCAGGGAGATGTATATACGCGCGGTGAAGATTTTCACATACCGCCGCCCCCACCGGAAGTCACGTGAGTGATCACGGGACTTTCGGTGGTTGCCATTGTAGCACAGGGTCATGTGATGACGCCTGCAGCTTTGATGTTTCACTTTCGTTTTCCTTCGGCCCGCAACAGAGGGAAACAGGAAGTGACTGTATCTGATGTTTACAGCTGTATAGCTGTGATCAGCAGATAGATAAGAGTGATCAGATTGCAGATCGCTATAGCCTGATAGGGGGAACTAATAAAATAAAAACAGTAAAAAAAATTTAAAAAAAAAAAAAAAATAAAAAAACCTAAAAGTTCATATCACCCCCCCTTTTCCCCCCATTGAAAATTAAAGGGTTAAAAAATAAATATGCTCATATTTGGTATTGCCGCATTCAGAAATGCCCAATCTATCAAAATATAAAATCAATTAATCTGATTGGTAAATGGCGTAGTGGCAAAAAAATTCCAAACGCCAAAATTACGTTTTTTGGTCGCCACAAGTTTTAAGCAAAATGCAATAACATGCGATCAAAACGTAGCATCTGTGCAAAAATGGTACCATTAGAAACATCAGCTCGAGACGCAAAAAATAAGCCATAACTGCGTCATAGATCCCAAAAAATGAGAACTCTACGGGTTTCGGAAAATGGCGCAAAACGTACGCCACTTTTATTGGACAAGCTTGTGAATTTTTTTTAGCCCCTTAGATACAAGTAAACCTATACATGTTTGGTGTCTACAAACTCGCACAGACCTCAGGCATCATACCACACATCAGTTTTACCATATAGTGAACACCGTGAATAAAACATCCCAAAAACTATTGTGCCATCACACTTTTTTTGCAGTTTTTCCACAATTGGAATTTTTTTGCTGTTTTCCAGTACATCATATGGTAAAACTTATGATTTCATTTAAAAGGACAACTTGTCTCGCAAAAAACAAGCCCTTATATGGCAAGATTGACGGAAAAATAAAAAAGTTAAGGCTCTCGGAAGAAAGGGAGCAAATAACAAAAACGCAAAAACGTAAAGTGCCCTGGGGTTGAAGGGGTTAAAAACAAATAATAATGTTTAAACAAAACATTAATACTTTAAAATTTTTCAGTTATTGAATTTTTTTTTGGACGACACCCTCCCCTTAATGGAAATATTTGGAGTTTCCATGTTACTGGTAACACAAAGGCTCTTGAAACTACTATGGCTCAACCCCATAAGAAAGAAAGCAAGCAAATATGAATACCCACTCTCTTCTGAGCACCACAATATGCATAAAGTACATGTAACTTCCACATGTTTGGCATTATTGTAGTCTGAAAGGCCCACTGGGCACAATATATGCACAAGCTACAAATGAACATATGTAGTGTTACATAATTACATTCTAAGGTTTAAAAATATTTTTATCTCACTGCAAAAATAATTGTAAATATATTTTGATATAACATACTATATTATTGCATGTCTAGAAACTGCTTAAGAAAGGTATAAAGAAAGCCAGCATTGCTTGGGTGAATAAAAATGTGCCACTTTTCTACAGGATTGTATAATGCATTGCAAATATGTAAAGTGTTTATGATACTGGGAAAAATACCATTTTTGCAGATTTCTTTTGGAGCTTGTATTTTATTTGGAAGATTATTTTTTTAATGAGAGTTTTGCTGCATTAAAATGCATACATTATACACTGTATCTAGCAGTTTTGCTCTTTGCACTAGGATATTCTTTTTATTTCTTTGTATTTTTTGGTCTGAAGGTGAACTCATTTATTCTGTGTTGCTATAATTGGTGGGTAAGCGCTGTTATTTTTCTATTATTTTTTCATTTAGCCTTTCTGCCCACTGGCTATACGTTTTCAGTTTCAAACTAGTGTTCTATAACAAAAATAAGAAAAAAAAAACAGAAAGAAAAGATTTTTTGGAAAGAATTCTAAAGCTGATAGCAATACACCATCTTAATTACTGCATTCTAGAAACAATTATCCAGGTATGTGAAATGATCAATCCTAATAATGAGGTAATTAAACCCAAGATTAATGGTGGACCAAAAAATGAAAAGTTATAAACATGCTATTAGGTTTCTTTGCTAACCAGACCCCAAGATTTTGAAATTATTAATCAATCTGATTAAGTTGATATACTACATTAATTAAAGTATTGGTAAAATGATTGAAAAGAATAATGTGGTCGGTGGTTTTAAAAGTGAGCATTTATATTTGTCCAAGCAGTTTTAATAGTGTTTTAGCCGTAAGTGTAACCTGTATTTTTTACATCGTGATTATTTATCACCAAAAATTGACTTAGCGCTAATCTGTTAATCAATGAATTATTATAATAAAAACTAGACTCATTTTCAATATTGAACACTTTCTGCTTAACTATCTGATTCAACTGCACTGAGCAATACTTTGCAAGAACATCAGAGAGATGAACAGCAGCTCTTGGAGAGCTACATCATAACTCAGAAGTTGGAAAACTGGCTGCACACCGAACACTAATACTTAAACTGCGTGAAACAATTAGGCAAACATTAATCCATTCCCACAATATTAAATGGGTGTAAAGAATGGCACATGTAAAAAACAGAAGATCCATCCATCGAAACAATGCATTAGCTGATCAGTGGACATTAAATGCATGCATTTTCAAATGACCAGTGTTAGTTACCCTTGTAAACATTAAATAATCATTCAAAAGGACTAAATCCATAGTAATTTGCTTAAAACGAATGTGTGACAATATTTAGTGTTGTATTAATAAAAACTGATTAGAAAAATAATTACTTTTAACACAAAATGAAATATCCTTTTTTCACATTTTTCCATTTATTATGTTTTTTCTGCAGATGTTGGAGGATACCATTTATGTATGCTAGTGTATAAATGTCTGCGCATGACACTTACACCCCAGATATAACAACTAGGGATGATCGAATACCTCAAATATTTGGCTTCTCGAATATTTTCTGAATAGGCCACCGCTATTCGACTATTCGCAAATATTCGATGCGCAATGTAAATCTATGGGAAACCCGAATAACAACTATTCGGAACTATTCGGGCTTCCTATAGACTTACATTGCGCATCGAATATTCGCATAGCAGCGAGTTATTAGACGAATATTCGCAAAGCCGATAATTTGAGGTATTCGATCATCCCTAATAACAACCCAAAGGTATAGTAGACTGCGGTCGGTGTCGGAAGGCATCTCCTATATTGTGGCTGCCTCAGCTGTGAGCTGGGCATGACTCCGAGGCTGTCCAATTCAAAGATGTCGGAGGAGTTTGTCACTATTTTGTTGCAGTCATGAGCGGTGTTCTGAACTAAATTTCCCCCCTTGTCACTGCTCACACAGTGTTCTGTATCGAACATCAAGAGAATAAGTGACAGTACCCTACCGATGGGCATGATAGAGTTAGAAATCCATGGGATCTAGTGCTACTGTATGTTCCTAAAGATGACAATGAGCATAGGAAACATTTACACAAAAAAGCAAGTAGGCAAAAATGTTTTGCTATTTCAAAGGGCTTTTTTGTTCCCTTAGATAAAATAGCATCCCCCATTTATGCTTAAATATGGTTGGATAACCAAATATTATTGCTCCAAATAATTAATTATATAAGGGCCACAATGGGGAATTTTATTTTCAGTAAAAGTGTATATTGATATTGTACTAAAATTAACCCAATACATTAACAATGTCCTCAATTGGCCATATATTGTAATATTGTCCCACAATTAGCATCTTACACTAGCTTAGATAAACTAAAAATATATGTTCCCCAGTTGGGCTCCTATGTAGTGATTGTGTCACCTACACTGTAATAAAGTTCCTCAACCTGTTTCGTATTTTGTAATAATGTCCCTCATCTTAAAATCCAGCCTGTAATGTTATCCCCATCACGTAATATTTGCCACAATCCTAGTTTCGTCTTGAGATAATGGCCCTCATCATGGCCCCTCTCATGAAATAATGTCCAGTATCTGGCCGCCTTTCTGTATTAATGCTCTCCATACAAGTCCACATCCTCTAATAATATCCATCATCCTCTCTCCCATCCTGCTGTTTCTATAGCTATTGCACTTCAGGGAACTGGTGGCTTTCTGCACCAAAGTACATGTCAACTAAATATGAGTCCAAGGATGCACATTCGACTGAAATAGGCATCAGCGGGTACCTTTCCTCCATTTTCTTAATCATTACACCCTGCTTTGAAGGTAGGCATCTTGAAATTACAATATGTTATGGAACAGATGATTGCTATTCAAGATATTAAATTGATTACACCTTTACCAGACTGGTTAACTTTCATTTCCTATGAAATGCATCCAATATTTTACAAGTACCTGTCTGATAAATTCTCATTATTTGATTCCCATAACTCTTAATATTCACTTAAAAAACATATGATGCTAAGGCAAACAATAATCAAAATGTTTGCCTTTTATTCCCAGTTTTGCACAAGTGCACAAACCCACACCAGGGCCTTTTGAGTAATTCACATCAATCAATCATAAAAAATAAAGGGAAAATATATGTATTTATGGAAGAAAGGGCTCATTTTTTTAAGATGTGGGCATGTGAGGAGCTGGTCATGAAGTAAAGTCTATCAGACTTTCTCCAGTTCACAAATTCACAGCGCTGGTTATCTTCATCATATTGTTGTGTTTTATTAGAGATCTGCTTGCTTGTCAGTTTAAGGATGCTTGTCTGTATGCAATTTGAAGGAGGAAAGAGTTGTAATAGTTTGTCATCCTAATTTACCTCCATGGACCGTAATGTTTCAGACCTATAGTGAGGTTCATTGTCCTGCATGTGGTGGGGTGCTGTGCAACTTTGTTTCTCTCTACAGGGAGCTTCATCAATGCACATCTTTTCAGACTAGAATTCTGGAACAATCTTCATACTGTTAGTTATATTAAACAAATATTTAATGGGGTGGGATGTGATCACCTCTTCTAAACAAGAAGACTGATACCAGGAGTGGTGGAAGAGTAAGATACATGGTTGGTAAGGAAGTTGACACTGTGACATGAAAAGGTGAGGATCTGTGGCTGCGGCCAAGTCTGGATGCCCTTAAATGGACTATAGAGATTGGAGCTTGATAGATGTGCTACAGCATCATATTCATTATCTGGATATGACAAAATATCCTGAGGATTATTTTTGCCAGCTGGAGCTAGAAACAAGTGCTATAGTAGTGATATCCATCATCTGAAGGAGCAAAAAGACTATGGTGCTGTTAGACCATATACAGAAAAAAAATCAAAATTGTTGCATCGATAAGCTGCCTAGCTAGGTGATTAACACAAGTCACAACTTCAGATCTTCAAGCAAATATTTTTATGAATACAGTGTGGCACCCTAGTGGCCTGGTTGTCACAGTAGTGTTGCCCCTACAGAGCGGTTAATACTAAGCCTGGAAGCAAGCAAGGGGTCCCTTAGTCAGTAAGTACCTACATTCAACACAGTTCCTACTCTGGGCCAGCAAAGAGAGCTCTAAACCTGGTGTTCTGGGAAGCTTTCCAGAAGCCCTGACCTGAGGAAGGAGTTAGAGAAGTGACAGTTGGGAGTTGACCGTTGGAGAAAGAGGGAGTTGGAGCCAGGAGTTTAAGGAGAGCAGACCAGTTGAACCTGAGGTAGAGGAGCTGAGAGAAGCTCGGCCTAGGGGAACGGAGTCTGACAAAGAGGCAAAAACGAGGAAGACACTGGGGAGTGGAGCTAGAGCAGCTCACCCCAGAAGGACATGCTATAAAACCGGACACCAGAGTCCATGGCTGCTCGGGTTCTCGAGCCCCGGTAGCTAAATCCGGAGGGAAGCAGGCTTACAAGTCTCCTGGCCCCCACAGACCACCTGAAGGCAAAGCCACAGATTAGGGATCGGGATCCGCTGTCAGCAAAGCGTTACCTGTGAAGACCCGTGCAGCCTGCCATACGAGTAAGAGAGTTACCACAAGTGACAGAGTAGAGGGCCTCAGCCTAGCTGACGCAGTGGGGGCCCTGAAAACCAGGAAAGAGTGTAGCGTGTAGGCCTCACACCCATCTGGCCTGGGAGGCTTCCCGACTGCTTCCAGGCTCTTCAGACCACCATCATCACCACCTGTACAAGTCTCCCAGGACTTCCTCACCGGTAAACAAGTAAAGTTAAAGGTATTTAAACTACAGTTCTTGTCTGTTATTGTCCACATTTCTGTATATTCATAATCATTATTGCTTTATTATTGAAAGACACTGCCAGGGTCACAGAACCGGGCCACACTGCCGCGATATCACCAGACTAGTCGGGTCCGGTAACGAGTACTCCCCGGCCCTGGAGCTGAGCGTGTCAACCGCTATGAAAAACATAAACATATTACATAATTTGGTCAACTACAATGCAAATAAATCCATGGAGGAAGAAATTACATTTCTAAACCAAATTTAAACAGCAGGGGGAAGTGTCCTACAATTTAGCTGATGAAAAAACAAAGGGAATAACTATAGGGTCTAACAGACCCAAGTGTCATGATGACAATGGAATAGCGGGGAACTGGGGCTTCTAAGCTGTCCCTCAAATTTGCTCTCCCTAGTATCAGGGATTTCCCTGATAATGGAATAAGGCTGGGTCAACCTATGTTTATTGAATGCCCCAGACTGACAATAGTAGCCTACAGCCACCCAGGATTGCCACATCCATTAGATGTAACAATCTCAGCTCTTTTCTCGGCTCTTCCTGATTGTGCTGGTGCGGTGGCGCAATGAGGGGTTTATTGCAGCTCACAGCTGCCACTAAGCCATTGATTAGTAATGGGAGGTGTTTATGAAACCCCCCATTACTAATGTGTAAGTGAAAATAAAAAAACACAGACACCAAAAAACTCCTTATTTGAAATAAAAGACAAAAACCCACACTCTTTCACCCTTTTATTAACCTTTATTAACCCCAAAACACCCAGGTCTGATGTAATCTACGTGAGGTTCCACGACGGTTCAAGCTCTGCTACATCGGAAGTTACACTGAGCGGGCAGAGAACATGACCGCATACTGTAACTTCAGGCAGGTGATGTTACTCAGGTTATTTACGGTCACAGTTAGAGGTTTCCACGGCCCTCCACCTGTGACAGCAGGTAACTTGACCTCATAGGACTTCAATGAACTCAGTGACCTCACCTTAGGTTAGGTCCCTGAGTTCACAGACCTGTATCTCCTGGTATAAAACTACTTTTTGCCAAGAGATGCAGATTTGGTGCTGAAATTTCTACTCCATATTCCTGCATCCAACGTACCCCTTATAAAACAAAATTGCATCAAAACCTCAAGTGTTATGATACAGTTTTGATGCAAATTTTTGCCTTAAGGTGTAGATTGGGTTCAGGAATATGTTGCAGAAATTTCAGCACCAAATCATCTTCTCTTCGGAAAAAAAATGCACAAAAATGTATTTGACGCTGCTTCAGTGCAGTTTTTTTCCAGGAGGTGCAAATTTTGTACTGAACATGTCTGCACCAGATTTCAGCACCAAATTTTCACCTCCTGGCAGAAAACCAAACCAAAATGGAGTTAAAACCGATTTTTTGCCAAGAGATGCAGATTTGTTGTTGACATTTGTGCACCATACTCCTGCACCAAATCTACACCTCCTGGCAAAAAATTGTATCACTATCGCATCAAAACTGCACTGTGTTTTGATGCTTTTTTTTTCCATGAAGTATATATTGGGTGCATAATACAATTGCAAAATACAATTTTTTTGCCAGGAGATGCAGGTCTGAGAGGTCCTATGAGGTCAAGTTACCTGCGATCACAAGTGGAGGGCCATGTGACCTTCCAGCTGTGAGTACAACTAAAAAGACATACATAATCACATAAAATTGAAGTGTGACAGTGTACAAAACACACATAGGTGGGGAGTATTGAAACAGGCTGAGTTTCCGATGCTATAATGTAATTTGCTGATTGCAAGTAAAAAGTAAAGGAACACACATTGGTTATATCCCTCTGCTATTACATAGCAACGGAATGCAGAACTGTAAGGCATGAGCTACATGGATGCACTGCTTATATACGAAAAACCCCGGTATATTATTTTATGTCGTGACCATTAAAGGGTTAAATTCATGAGGTGCGCCTATGCATCCAAACAACCATGCCCACAGACAGCATTGCACCATAAAAATTCTATTAAAGTGCTTTGTGCATGCAGCAGGTTAACTGATGCTGTGTGATCCAGAGAATATATATAGAGCCACTACATCAGGTCAAGTAACATACTTAAGGCAGTTATCATAATGTAACTGGAGTTGAGCGCGGTTCGTGGTTCTCCAGTTCGCGGTTCGAGTGATTTTGGGGGGTGTTCTAGTTAGAACTCGAACTCAAGCTTTTTGGTAAAAGTTCAGCAGTTTGAGTTACGTTCGAGAACGGTTCTATCAGCAAAAGCAGGGCTTTTTACAGCTACAGTGTGCAGGGAGCCAACGCTGGAAGCCTGCGGTAAGCTGGTAACCAAGATAAACATCGGGTATCCAAGCAAAGCGCTTTGTTTAGTAACCCGATATTTATCCTAGTTACGTGTGCAGGGAGCCGACACTTCCCCGCTGGGCTCCGCCCCCTCCTGCACTCAGCATGTACACACATTTACACACACACACACAGAGACACACTCACACTCACCTGTCCCCAGCCATGCAGTCCCCGGCACTGGCGTCCTCAGCGCACATGGCCCCGTTAGGTTCCACCCACTTTGCACTCCGCTGCCTGCACACATGGCCCCGCTAGGATCCACCCACTTCGCACTCTGCCACCCGCCCACATGGCCCCACTAGGCTCCACCCACTTGCACTCTGCACACATTACCCCGCTTGACTCCACACACCTGGGACTCTGCACACATTACCCTGCTTGGCTCCGCCCACCTGGCACTCTGCACACATTACTCCGCTTGGCTCCGCCCACCTGGCACTCCGCACACATGGCCCCGCTTGGGACGAAGGTGACGGTTTCCAAGCTCCACACTTGGCGTGTTGTAGCCAGTGTCTCTTACCCTAATAGGGAGCCCCTGATGAACCCCGATGTGACTCTCAATAGGGGGAAAACGCGTTGGGCAATGTTTTGAGGTGTCAACCTGGACCCTGGTGTATTCACATCACTCATAGGACTTCTAAAATAAGCTAAGTACTATGTTTACATTTGGAGATTTCTATTATGGTTATTCGGACCTTATTAACTTTATTATATTCCACTGCATGCACCATCTTCTGTGAAGTTTATTCTGCCTTCTCTGAAAGTGTATGATTTTTCTGCCTTCTGTGAAGTGTGCACCTACTGGCTAATAACGTTTACGGTCTGACGTCTCCCAATATATCCTTGGGGAGGACTGTTATGGTAATATTGAGTCTCTAGGAGACCTTATTTAGGGTAACATTTACCTTGGTTTGATGCCAAGAAAAATTCCCATTGTCTCCATTTTGTCCGTACACAGAAGGTGTTCATTGAATATTTTCACGTATTCCAAGAGATATGTTTAAGGCATTTATGCACTTTTGTATACTTATCTGTTTAATAAGATTTATTTAGGGCATGTGCAGATATATATAAGTGGAACGATTAAGCACTCAATGATTAATTAATGTGCCTATTTTTTTGAAAGTAACAACTCTGTTGATATGGTCCGTCTTTAACACTATAAATCACTGAACCTCTACTGTTCTATTGCTATGTTTGTATGAGATCCTTTGTTTGAGTGTCTTCCACAAGTGCAACCTTCCCTCACTTCCTCCTTTCCCAGATCAGCTGCACAATAGACCAGCGAAGGGAAAGTAGGGTGAGTCCTCGTTGAGCGGGGGCGCCACAGCGCTTAGGTCTAGGGTGCCAACCTCCGCGGTAAGGCAGGGCCACTATAGGGATTTAGTGGCCATACCCTGGTTGCACTGACTAATATTGACTCTGGTACTCATACACATTGCTTGATTATTTAATAGGCAGTATTAACGGTGTGGTTGAAAGGGACAGTTAGTTCCCTCCTTTTCGCTACTGTGACCTCTTAATTGTACAGAGGGGTCTCCTTGCATATTGGCGAATTTGGGATTGGTTGTCCCAGATATGTGTTTTGTTTGTTTGGGGTTTGTTTTAACTGTATGAATAAAATTGGAATTTTTAAGGGGTTTGCTTTTTTAATCTATATATCTCTGCCCACCTGGCACTCCGCACAGATGGCCCCACTTGGCTCCGCCCACCTGGCACTCTGCACACATGGCCACGCTTGGCTCCGCCCACCTGGCATTCTGCACACATTACCATGCTTGGCTCCACCCACCTGGGACTTTGCACACATTATCCCACTTGGCTCCACCCACCTGGCACTCCACACACATGACCCTGTTTGGCTCCGCCCACCTGGCACTCCACACACATGGCCCCGCTTGGCTCCACCCACCTAGCACTCTGCACACATGGCCCCGCTTGGCTCCATTACTCCGCTTGGCTCCGCCCACCTGGCACTCTGCGCACATTACCCCGCTTGGCTCCACCCACCTGGGACTCTGCACACATTACCCCGCTTGGCTCTGCCCACCTGGCACTCCGCACACATGGCCCTGCTTGGCTCCGCCCACCTGGCACTCCGCACACATGGCCCCGTTTGGCTCCGCCCACCTGGCACTCTGCACACATGGCCCGCTTGGCTCCGCCCACCTGGCACTCTGCACACATTTCCCCGCTTGGCTCTACCCACCTGGGACTCTGCACACATTACCACGCTTGGCTCCGCCCACCTCGCTATCCGCACACATGGCCCTGCTCGGCTTACATGCAGTGATGAAGTCCCGCCCTCCCGACCTCAGCTGTCAGTGTCCTCCATGGCCGCCGCTTGTCACATCTCCTCCTCTCGCTGCCGACCAGAGACTGTCACTAGCGGTGACATCACAGGCTCTTGCGATACTTGGCTGTAAAGGTCATTGAAGTCAGTGACAGGTCTGCTATCAGCAGTGCAGGAGATCATCACCGCAGGTAATGTACCTCGCTATTATCCTCACAGCAGCACTTGTCATGCCCTGCAGTGACCTGGGCTGACCTATTGATGTTAGCGCAGGTCACTGCATTGCTCTCCCAGCCAATAGGGAACATTCTGTTCTTCATTGACTGGGACAGGGACTATGGTATGGATCGTCATGGGAACCCCTCGGATTACAGCAGACCTGGATTTGTTTTTCTTTCTAATAAATTGGTGAAAGAGGGAATGCTTTGGGGAGTGTTTTTTCAAATAAAAATGTGTTTGTCGATAATTTTTTTTTTATTACTGACTGGGTTGGTGATGTCGGGTATCTGATAGATGCCTGACATCACGAACCCCAGGGCTTGATGCCAGGTGACATTACACATCTGGTATTAACCCCATATATTACCCCGTTTGCCACCGCCCCAGGGCACGGGATGAGCTGGGGCGAAGCAACAGGATTGGCGCATCTAATGGATGCGCCACTTCTGGGGCGGCTGCGGCCTGCTATTTTTAGGCTGGGGAGAGTACAATAACCATGGACCTCCCTAGTCTTAGAATATCCGACCCCAGCTGTCTGCTTTACCTTGGCTGGTGATCCAATTTTGGGGGGACCCCCACGTGTTTTTTTTTTAAATTATTTATTTAATTTAAAATAACAGCGTGGGGTGCCCTCGGTTTTGGATTACCAGCCAAGGTGAAGCTGCCAGCTGTGGTCTGCGGGCTGCAGCCGTCTGCTTTACCCTAGCTGGCTACAAAAATAGGTGAAACCCCACGTCATTTTTTTTCATTTTTTTGGCTAAATACGAGGCTAAGCACCCCTTAGTGCCACATGAAAGGCACAGGAGAGTGGGACATTATGTGTCTTTCTACCACTATAATGACAGAAAAGACTGATATGAAGTGTACAAGCAAAAGAAAATCACCAGAGCGCTCTACGCTGTGAAAAGCAGTAGAAAATGGCACTGGAGTGAACATGTGACCACCTCATGTAGGTTGAAGCTATGGATCTGTACCACCCTGGGGGCTCGGCTGCTCTCCGTCGGGCCGCTGGGATCCGGGCTCGGGTTGTCGGTGGCTCGAGCGCCTCCGGACCAGTGGCCACGTCACTCTGGAAAGAGGGGGGTGTTCGGTTGTTTGGATTGGGGTGGACCGGTTTCACGGCCGGAACCGCGGTGACCGGTAACAGTTCGTGACGCCACCCACGGGTCGTGGTGAGGGGATGGGCAATACCGCTTCAGTGAGGGTGCGGTGGCTCGTCCGGGATCGGAGGTGGGTCGCAGCTAGGTGTTGACCCCTTTGTGGGTAGGGGGTTTGTTGGTCCCGGGGCCAGGCGGCAGGAGCGGGGGGTTGCAGGATGCAGGGGCTCGCTTGCGGCGCGGTGCCTGATGGCACTGGTGTACTCACGATTAAACCACACAGAGTCAATGGTAAAGCAAGTTTGGTGTAGATCGGTGCCCACAGCCGGCTGCGTGTGTCCCCAGTGAGGTTGGTGATGTCGCCTTTCTCCTGCCCCTTTAAATTTGCTATAGTGACTCCTATGCTTCAGCAATGGTAGTCCGCTCCTCAGCTTTTGGGTACCGGTGGAGCCCTTTTGTCCGCAGGCCATGGCCTTTTGGATCTCTGGCCCTTGACGGTGGTTCTTATCCGGAATCGGTGGGCTGTTGCCATCTATCGGGACTTTGGGTGGGAATGAACCCCTGAGGTCCAGAACACAATCAGAAGATTTGTCTGAACCCGGTTGCTTCTGGGCTAAAACGGGGTCTGAGTACCCTGCCTGATGCTCCGGTTGACTTGTTAGCTCCCTGGTTCGGGTCCGAAGGGTCACCACCCTCTTCTCGATCCCTACGGTTCCACAGTTCAGTCCCTGACTCGACTCCTGTAGACGGCCACCACCGTCTGCCTGCCTGACCATTCCAAGGGGTCCTAGGCTCCGTCCTAGGCCCCTGACTCTCAGCTCGCCACTTTTACTCCTCTCACTACTCCTCTCCCCACTCGACTCACTTGTCCTTTCCCTGCTTCAGGCCAGCAGACTCCTCGGAGGGTGTGCCTATCTGCCTGGCTCCACCCACCTAGTGTGCCTGGCTAGACCTGAGTGACGCGGTCAGGACTTGTTGGCTGCTGGTGCCTCACTGGGGTGGGGGTGTGTGGTGTTGTGTGTTGTTACCTGTGACCCCTGGGGTTCCAGGGCGTCACAGATCCTGGGTAAATTTATGTATTTTCCCTCCTTCTGTTTATTTGCAGTACGCAAACAAACGGAAGGCACACGGATGACATACAGACCGTATATGGAACAGAAACAGATGCCACACGGATGCACCCATAAAAAAAAAGAACAAAAGAACCGTTTTTTTTGCGGACGGCAAAAACGGATCGGTCGTGTGAATGAAGCGTTATTCTGGTCTGCCGTTTATAAACAGCAGGCAGAAATAAGTGAATAGCGCCCCCCAGCGTCAGAAAATCTTTAGGGTTTCAGGGGGTAGCTGAGACCCTGGAGATCATGATTTAGGCTGGTTTTTCCGGTCCCCGCTCACGTGATCACCGGTATACACCGTATACCGATGATCATGTTACAGTAAATTAAAGCGTCGGTAAAAAATTATTTATCTCCCATCTGGCATGAACAAACATGTCAGATAGGAGATAAACGTCCTCCCCGGTCCCCTCAGGTCCCCCGCTGTCGCCAAAGTGCCCCCCCTGACTCCCTCCCGGAAATCCAAGGTGGCCGCGCGCACAGCAGCGCGCCGGCCGCATTCACCCTACTCCTCTGATTTCTGTTGCATGTGCCATGACACATGTGACATAAAACTCTTCCCCAGGCCCTTCCAGGTCACCCCCTATAACTCCACCGGTGTTCCCCGGTGTCCCACGGTACCTGTGCAGCGTTGATCCCCCACGGCTCTCTCCTTCACAATAGACTCTGCTGCATGCACAGAGTGGCTGACAGCTCAGCTTCCTGTGTTCAGACACAGTGAGTGGTGGTTATGCATCTGTAAGCTAAATAGGCAGCACAGTGGCTCAGTGGTTAGCACTGCAATCTTGCAGCGCTGAGGTCCTGAGTTCAATTCCCACCAAGGACACCATCTGCAAGTAGTTTGTATGTTCTCCCCGTGTTTGCATGGTTTCCTCCCACAATCTAAAGACATACAGATAGGAAATTTAGATTGTGTGCCCCAATGGGGAAAGTGTTCCCAATGTATGTAAAGCGCTATGGAATTAATAGGGCTATATAAATGAATAAATTATTATAATTATTACTGCAATGCCCTGCTCATGAGGTAAGGAACATAGTTCATCAGGAGAGCTATACTACATTTCCAAATGGAGGTATTTGATTTTATAGTTGCCCTGCTGAACGACTACCAAACATGAGAGTCCGTTATACGCCACAAGAAAACACATCTAAATAGCGAGCTCTGTTGTTTAGTATTCATTCAGCTGGATAACTGGATCCAATTTGCGGGGGACCCTTCTTTTTTTTTGTAATTATTATTATTTATAAAATAATTTTAAAAAAGAGCCTGGGGTGACCTCCACATTGGATCCCCAACCACGGTAAAGCTGCCAGCTATGGTTTTCAGGCTAGAGCCTTCTGCTTTACCCTAGCTGGCTATCAAAAATGGGGGGACCCAATGTCATTTTTTTTTTAAACTATTTTTTTAAATAAAAAAAATTAATGGGCTTCCCTGTATTTTGATTGCCAGACAAGGTAACGCCAGGCAGATGGGGGTGGCAACCCGTAGCTGTCTGCTTTGACTGCGCTGAGAATGAAAAATACCGCGGAGTGCTATGTCATTTTTTTAATGATTTATTTTTACAGCACTGTGAAGTCAGGCAATCAAAATACAGGGAAGCCTTTTTTGTTTTTAGTTATTTAAATAAATAATTAAAAAAATATATATATATGGGCTCCCGCTGAATTTTTTGTATCGCTAGCTAGGGGTAATCCAAGCAGCTACTAGCTGCTAATTCCCACTGCTTGGTGTTACCTTCACTGGAATGAAAAATCCAGGGAAGCATTTTTTATTTTTTTTTGCCAAAAAACTAAAAAAAATGACGTGAGCTTCGCCATATTTTTGTATGCTAGCCAGGTACAAGCCCTTTTTTTAATTAATTCATGAATTTTATGAAATGAAAAGAAAAAGACGTGGGCTTTGCCCCATTTTTGATTCCAGCCGGGTACAACTAGGCAGCTGGGGATTGGAATCCGCAGCACAGGTTAGCACAAGGTTTGTGGGCGCCTCTGCTGCGAATTGCAGTCCGCAGCCGCCCCAGAAAATGGCGCTTTCATAGAAGCGCCATCATCTGGCACTGTATCCAACTCTTCCAGCAGCTCTGAAGCCGGGTGGCTTGCTGGGTAATCATGAGTTAATACCAGCTTTGTTTTACTAGCTAGTATTAAGCCAGAGATTCTTAATGTCAGGCAAGTTTGACCCGGCCATTAAGAATCTCCAATAAAGGGTTAAAAAAAACACCACACAGAAAAAAAATACTTTAATAGAAATAAATACACAGACACACTTAGGGACTCCATCTTTATTACCTCCTCTTACCCCTCCACGATCCATGCTCTTCTGCCTTCTTTCTGAACACATGCAGCTCTGCTACATTAGACAGCATGAGAGAAAGGACATGTGCTCCATGCAGAAATCATTCTGTGAGAGTGACCACAGGCTCCCGACTGTAAGCGACGGGTTGCCATAGCAACGCTGCTCCGATCTCGTGATTCCGGTGCCGCTGCATGTGCTACCAAGCGCGTTGCTATGGCAACAGTGATCTCTGTTATTGACTGCCTGTGTCAGCCGGTCAATAAGGGAACGGGGAAGCAGAACGGGGGCAGAACGGGGAGTCGACCATGTGCTAGAGCATGTCGCTGGTACACGGCGATACACAAACACGCACCCTGTACCAGAGAGATGCAATGATAGGTCCTAGCATGACGCGTCATAGTCATGTTACCAGTCTGTAGCCAATGAGATAATAGACATGTGACTGGTCACATGGCTATTTTGACGTCACGATAGGTCCTGCATCACTGCTGGTTACCCGGAAGACGCAGCGATTACCGATGGAAAAGCGGCAAGAGACAGAGTGCAGGACTCATCCCGGGGACAGGTAAGTGTTATGGCAATGTTTATTAACTGTATGTGTACAATTATGATGTGTTTTTATGTGCTTGTGATTGCCTCCCATTGTTTCCTATGGGTTCGAGTGGTTTGCCGAACCGAACTCGAACCAGACCTCCATTCGGCGAACCAAGCTCGAGCCGAACCGCGACCGGTTCGCTCATCTCTAAATGTAACTATTATAGAAAAATTACTATATTCCTGAAATAGATGTCATAAAATTGGTTCAAAAAAACCAAATACAGTATGACCGGATTGAGTTCAATAAATATAAACGGAAAAAACCTCAAATTCCAATTAAAAATCACTATCTTTATTGATATATGTTAAAAATGAACAGAACATAAATTATAAACTTGTGCAGGTTTTCTTGTTGAACCAATTTTATATAAACGGAAAAAAACTCAAATTCCAATTAAAAATCACTATCTTTATTGATATATGTTAAAAATGAACAGAACACCCAGTGATATTACACACGTCGGGTCATATGAGAGGGGGAGCTGAAAAATATGGGGTCCCTACAATTCCCTAGTGGGGACCTTGCTCCTACCTGCCAACGGAGGGTTTGACACCGTAACTGTTTTGGGCGCCCCCGTTCCACGTCGGCTAGCCCTCACTAAGCCCTAAGTAATTAGTGAATTAAATATTAATTACACTCCTGATGGCCACACAATAATAATCATGCATACAAGGTATTAATTTTCAATATCTGTCAAACTGCAAAATACTTCCAGAACTTGTAAGGATAATTTTCCCAATATCAGGCTATAAGCTGCTTCCAAAGGATTGAAAACAACTGATACAGGACAAAATAGGGGAATCACATCTGAAAACAATGTGCACCATCACATCACACAATTGTTTGACGCCCCCTCCTGTCCTGATATATTGTGGCCATCATGCATGGAAAAACTTCATCCACAGATAAATATATCCTTTCTCAATAGACACTGCATAGCCCCAATCCGGGCAAGTGCATGCAAACCAATGCAGCGTCTAAAGACAATTAAAAAGCCAAGCATATAAGGTGAACAAGATACACCAAGAGGAAGGAAAAATGGTTACTTCCCTTTAAATAATGCTTTGTATCGCCTCGACGCGTTTCCCCTACCAGGATACTAGGATCATCGGGAGGCTGAAAAATCATGAATATAAGATGTAGATGGAGAGGTGATCCATGGCTGTGCGTTCAGATCACAGGATGTCCAGGGTTTAAAACCGGCGCCAATCATGGTCACATGGACCTGGCCACCAATCAAAATCTCTGGCTACTCTGTCTCCAAAAGTCACACTGCGCATGTCACTTCTGATCCGGTCATAAGAGGTCCTAGTTACTCACTGCGCCTGCGTGCAATCGTTCCAGTTTAACTAGAGAAAACAGCCTGTGCGTCAGGAGGCGGTGGCCAGACCAATCGGCCACTCCTCCCACACAAATCAACACAGAGACGCCGTCCATTGGATGCCGCGCCGCCCCCGGGGGCAGGAAACCAGACACCGGAGCTCAAGGGCTCTACTGCGCAGGCGCGCTCAGTTTCACAACGGCGATATGCACACAGAGGGTATAATAGTAAAAGGAGAAGATAGAAAAAAATGCCAAATATTTTCAGCCATATCACATTCCCCCATCATCATAGGATAATTGATAGAGATCACCATCTGCTATTTCAAGAGGGGTTGATACCGGAGAAGAACCCCCTCTTAGGTATCTACACACAATCTATCCATCTGTGTATACAAGGTGCTTTACATGAATAAAGAGTTACTATGGGACTCCTAATATACCCACCCATCATGCAGGCTCATCATTAATGAATCAAAAACCGGCGATCTTTCTGAGGGGGGGGACCACAACTGAGCGCTCATCACTCCATTATCACCATTAACCCTATGTTGTCCAGACCAAAATTCTTTATAATTAGATGATCAACCGAGCGCTGATCATTCCACTGACACTATAAACCCTATATTGACCAGAACAGGATTCTTCATAATGATAAGAGGATCAGCCAAACGCTGATCTCTCCACTGACAGCATTAACCCTATGTTGACCAGACAAGAAAATCCTTCATAATGGGAGGATCAAATTCATAGGTTGATTCAGATGACAGACTATAATTACCAGAGAAAATATAACCTAATGATAAAGGTATTTGTAAACCGTATACCCCCTTTTCCGGGGCAATGACGGAGGGGTTTCCAAAGGATCTTAAAATTTATTCTTTTGAATTAAACGACATCAAGACTGACTGAACCAAATTATAAATGTAAGTATAGAAAAGAACCTTTTCAGAGGAAGGGGGAATATGTTAATCTATCATTTAACTCCAAAGGAGCCTGCGTTTTGAGATAATAAATCCAACGACATTCCCTTTGCAAGATCTTTTTGTCCAAGTCACCCCCCCTAAAACCAGGCTTAATGACCTCCAATATGACAAAGGAGATAGATTTATTATCCCCCTGATGGAACTCCCAGACGTGTCGGGCCAGGGGTGTGTCTCTCTTATGTTTAATATCCCCCAGATGTTCACCGACACGTCTGGGCAGTTCTCTTGTGGTTTTGCCCACATAGTTCAGTGGACATTTACATGTAGCCATATATACCACACCACTGGTCTTACAGTTCGAAAAATCTTTTATAGGGTATTTTCTGCCTGTGTTTGCACTAAGGAAGCTTTTCGAAGGCATAATCCAATTGCAATATTTGCAATCTCCACATCTGAAGCAGCCCACTGGTCTTCTATCAAGCCAGGTACCAGGAGGGGTAGGTCTCTGATAATGGCTGTGCACTAATTTGTCCCTAAGTGAAACACCCCGTCTATATGTAATAGATGGGCGAGGGGCAATATCTTCACAGATGTCAGGGTCTGCCAAGAGGATCCCCCAATGTTTCCGGAGTATCCCGTGGATCCTTTCTGATTGGCAATCAAAAGTGCCTATGACTCTAATGATGTCCTCACTTTTTTCTTTTATCCTTGGTTGAAGGAGAGGTTCCCTATCACTACATCGAGCATAGTTAAAGGCCCCCCGTAAAACCTCATCAGGATATCCCCTTTTCCGAAACCGCTCTTTTGGGATACCACGTTTCAGGGGGGTTGGATGGAAACTATCCCACCTCAAAAGGCTGTTCGTTGAGGTGGGTTTCCAATGTGTTTTAGAGGAGAGATGTCCACCGCCGTCAACGGAGAAGGAAATATCCAAGAAAGAAAGTGAGGATTCATCAATTTCACTCGTGAATGCCAGGCCAAATTCATTACTGTTGATCTCACTAATGAACCGGTGAAAGTCCATTTTACTTCCTGACCAAATAATAAAAATATCATCGATGAATCTCCCCCAAAAGTGGATCAATGGGATCCACCAGGGGGAGTCATCGGAAAAAATGACGCTTTCCTCCCACCAGCCCAGGAGCAAATTTGCGTACGATGGGGCACAAGAACTCACCATCGCGGTGCCCCTGTGCTGGTGGAAGTACTTACCGTCAAAAACAAAATAGTTATGCGTCAAAATGTAGGTCAGGAGTTCCAACACCAAGGTATTATGGGCCTGCAAGTACACTGCCCTCGATCGCAGGTAATGTTGTACCGCTGCTATTCCTTTTAGGTGTGGAATTGAACTATAAAGAGCCTCCACGTCAATGGATGCCAAAAACATCCCAGGCTCCACAGTAACCCCGTCAATTTTCGAAAGGAGGTCCGAGGTGTCCCGAATGTTCGACGGCAGGGTAAGAACAAAGGGTTTAAGGATTTTATCAATGTAAATCCCCACATTTTGGGTAATTGACCCCATCCCAGAAACTATGGGGCGCCCGCTAAGCGGGGGATACCCCTTGTGAATTTTGGGGACTGCGTAAAAGGTTGCTACTACAGGTTTAATCGGTAGCATGAATTCATGTTCATTCTTCGAGATCAGATGTGTTTCCAAAGCCTGATCCAAAATGGCCGTAAGTTCGAATAGAAAAGAACTGGTAAGTAACTTATGGGATACTCCAAGCTTACCCTACCAGTTCTTTTATATTTGAACTTACGGCCATTTTGGATCAGGCTTTGGAAACACATCTGATCTCGAAGAATGAACATGAATTCATGCTACCGATTAAACCTGTAGTAGCAACCTTTTACGCACTCCCCAAAATTCACAAGGGGTATCCCCCGCTTAGGGGGCGCCCCATAGTTTCTGGGATGGGGTCAATTACCCAAAATGTGGGGATTTACATTGATAAAATCCTTAAACCCTTTGTTCTTACCCTGCCGTCGTACATTCGGGACACCTCGGACCTCCTTTCGAAAATTGACGGGGTTACTGTGGAGCCTGGGATGTTTTTGGCATCCATTGACGTGGAGGCTCTTTATAGTTCAATTCCACACCTAAAAGGAATAGCAGCGGTACAACATTACCTGCGATCGAGGGCAGTGTACTTGCAGGCCCATAATACCTTGGTGTTGGAACTCCTGACCTACATTTTGACGCATAACTATTTTGTTTTTGACGGTAAGTACTTCCACCAGCACAGGGGCACCGCGATGGGGAGTTCTTGTGCCCAATCGTACGCAAATTTGCTCCTGGGCTGGTGGGAGGAAAGCGTCATTTTTTCCGATGACTCCCCCTGGTGGATCCCATTGATCCACTTTTGGGGGAGATTCATCGATGATATTTTTATTATTTGGTCAGGAAGTAAAATGGACTTTCACCGGTTCATTAGTGAGATCAACAGTAATGAATTTGGCCTGGCATTCACGAGTGAAATTGATGAATCCTCACTTTCTTTCTTGGATATTTCCTTCTCCGTTGACGGCGGTGGACATCTCTCCTCTAAAACACATAGGAAACCCACCTCAACGAACAGCCTTTTGAGGTGGGATAGTTTCCATCCAACCCCCCTGAAACGTGGTATCCCAAAAGAGCGGTTTCGGAAAAGGGGATATCCTGATGAGGTTTTACGGGGGGCCTTTAACTATGCTCGATGTAGTGATAGGGAACCTCTCCTTCAACCAAGGATAAAAGAAAAAAGTGAGGACATCATTAGAGTCATAGGCACTTTTGATTGCCAATCAGAAAGGATCCACGGGATACTCCGGAAACATTGGGGGATCCTCTTGGCAGACCCTGACATCTGTGAAGATATTGCCCCTCGCCCATCTATTACATATAGACGGGGTGTTTCACTTAGGGACAAATTAGTGCACAGCCATTATCAGAGACCTACCCCTCCTGGTACCTGGCTTGATAGAAGACCAGTGGGCTGCTTCAGATGTGGAGATTGCAAATATTGCAATTGGATTATGCCTTCGAAAAGCTTCCTTAGTGCAAACACAGGCAGAAAATACCCTATAAAAGATTTTTCGAACTGTAAGACCAGTGGTGTGGTATATATGGCTACATGTAAATGTCCACTGAACTATGTGGGCAAAACCACAAGAGAACTGCCCAGACGTGTCGGTGAAAATCTGGGGGATATTAAACATAAGAGAGACACACCCCTGGCCCGACACGTCTGGGAGTTCCATCAGGGGGATAATAAATCTATCTCCTTTGTCATATTGGAGGTCATTAAGCCTGGTTTTAGGGGGGGTGACTTGGACAAAAAGATCTTGCAAAGGGAATGTCGTTGGATTTATTATCTCAAAACGCAGGCTCCTTTGGGGTTAAATGATAGATTAACATATTCCCCCTTCCTCTGAAAAGGTTCTTTTCTATACTTACATTTATAATTTGGTTCAGTCAGTCTTGATGTCGTTTAATTCAAAAGAATAAATTTTAAGATCCTTTGGAAACCCCTCCGTCATTGCCCCGGAAAAGGGGGTATACGGTTTACAAATACCTTTATCATTAGGTTATATTTTCTCTGGTAATTATAGTCTGTCATCTGAATCAACCTATGAATTTGATCCTCCCATTATGAAGGATTTTCTTGTCTGGTCAACATAGGGTTAATGCTGTCAGTGGAGAGATCAGCGTTTGGCTGATCCTCTTATCATTATGAAGAATCCTGTTCTGGTCAATATAGGGTTTATAGTGTCAGTGGAATGATCAGCGCTCGGTTGATCATCTAATTATAAAGAATTTTGGTCTGGACAACATAGGGTTAATGGTGATAATGGAGTGATGAGCGCTCAGTTGTGGTCCCCCCCTCAGAAAGATCGCCGGTTTTTGATTCATTAATGATGAGCCTGCATGATGGGTGGGTATATTAGGAGTCCCATAGTAACTCTTTATTCATGTAAAGCACCTTGTATACACAGATGGATAGATTGTGTGTAGATACCTAAGAGGGGGTTCTTCTCCGGTATCAACCCCTCTTGAAATAGCAGATGGTGATCTCTATCAATTATCCTATGATGATGGGGGAATGTGATATGGCTGAAAATATTTGGCATTTTTTTCTATCTTCTCCTTTTACTATTATACCCTCTGTGTGCATATCGCCGTTGTGAAACTGAGCGCGCCTGCGCAGTAGAGCCCTTGAGCTCCGGTGTCTGGTTTCCTGCCCCCGGGGGCGGCGCGGCATCCAATGGACGGCGTCTCTGTGTTGATTTGTGTGGGAGGAGTGGCCGATTGGTCTGGCCACCGCCTCCTGACGCACAGGCTTTTTTCTCTAGTTAAACTGGAACGATTGCACGCAGGCGCAGTGAGTAACTAGGACCTCTTATGACCGGATCAGAAGTGACATGCGCAGTGTGACTTTTGGAGACAGAGTAGCCAGAGATTTTGATTGGTGGCCAGGTCCATGTGACCATGATTGGCGCCGGTTTTAAACCCTGGACATCCTGTGATCTGAACGCACAGCCATGGATCACCTCTCCATCTACATCTTATATTCATGATTTTTCAGCCTCCCGATGATCCTAGTATCCTGGTAGGGGAAACGCGTCGAGGCGATACAAAGCATTATTTAAAGGGAAGTAACCATTTTTCCTTCCTCTTGGTGTATCTTGTTCACCTTATATGCTTGGCTTTTTAATTGTCTTTAGACGCTGCATTGGTTTGCATGCACTTGCCCGGATTGGGGCTATGCAGTGTCTATTGAGAAAGGATATATTTATCTGTGGATGAAGTTTTTCCATGCATGATGGCCACAATATATCAGGACAGGAGGGGGCGTCAAACAATTGTGTGATGTGATGGTGCACATTGTTTTCAGATGTGATTCCCCTATTTTGTCCTGTATCAGTTGTTTTCAATCCTTTGGAAGCAGCTTATAGCCTGATATTGGGAAAATTATCCTTACAAGTTCTGGAAGTATTTTGCAGTTTGACAGATATTGAAAATTAATACCTTGTATGCATGATTATTATTGTGTGGCCATCAGGAGTGTAATTAATATTTAATTCACTAATTACTTAGGGCTTAGTGAGGGCTAGCCGACGTGGAACGGGGGCGCCCAAAACAGTTACGGTGTCAAACCCTCCGTTGGCAGGTAGGAGCAAGGTCCCCACTAGGGAATTGTAGGGACCCCATATTTTTCAGCTCCCCCTCTCATATGACCCGACGTGTGTAATATCACTGGGTGTTCTGATCATTTTTAACATATATCAATAAAGATAGTGATTTTTAATTGGAATTTGAGGTTTTTTCCATTTATATAAAATTGGTTCAACAAGAAAACCTGCACAAGTTTATAATTTATCAACAGAAAAGATTCACATTTCATTCAGTGCAGATAAACACATAACATATAACACATGACCCAAATGGCTCAAGCAATCATTGCATCACATTACCCATTATAAATTGGTGGACCAGCACTGTGCAACCTCCACCTTAATGTACATTTCACAATAATGCTTCCTCAGGGCTCAGGGCCCCCTTTATATATAGGCCCTTGAATATAGTAGAAGCTCTTGATCCTTTATTAAATTATATATTCAGTCACCTCAATGCATTACATAGCTCGTAGCACACAAGATAGATATATATAAAAGTCTAATGTGAAGGTTGAGTACTACTTCAGTGTTGTTGTACCAGATTTAAAATGAAATTGTTGGTCTCAGTCTTTGAATAGAAATCTATGGTACAAGTGATATAAGATGGACTGCTTTAGCATTCACATCATCACCACTCAGTTTGTGACTGTGAATTAATATATCTGTGATATACACCAGCAACACAACAATAATGGCTACTTTTCATTTTTTATTATTTTATTCCAAAGTGACAGCAAGCAAAGGCAGTATTAAAACTTTCATTGTCGATTTTGACACTAAACCATTCTCTGAATTCAAGGATTGTTATTGTTAATTTATTTATATAAAGGAAAAGGCAATCCCTGTGAGATACATATTTATTTATTTTTTTTTTAAATTCTTAATTCTGAAATCTGAACACAAATGTTTACTTACTAAAGTTATTTGTTGCTCGTATTAAAATTAAGCTATTTGAGATAGTCATCACTCGTCAAGTATTTTAATATTCCCGCATGAGTTTTTAGCTCCCTCCCCATATGTTTGGCACCTGATTTTCAGCCAATAATTTTGTACCAATCACAGTAATACTGTAGCCATCATTGCTTCTGGTATAATTGTGATTGGCAGGAGCAGAGAAAAACAATGACATGCAGTCCCCCATATGTGATAACTAGTGCAGGTTAAGTATACAGCTTGGGACTGTTATTCACAAGCTCAGAAGATGCATTATTGTTGGACCCTCCCTAGCCTAAAAATAGCAACCTGCAGCCACCTCACAATTGGCGCATCTATTAGATGCGCCAATTGTGGCAATTTTCCCGGCTTATCCCATCTGCCCTGGTAATATATGGTTGTTGATGTCAGCTGTTATTTTTCAAAAATAACAGCTGCCATCAAGCCCTTACTTGGTAATGGACAGTTGTCTTACCAAATATGTAAGTAAAAACAAAATAAACATAAGCACACAAAAAATAGTTTATTTTAATTAATTAAAAATACGCCCTGTTTCACCAATTTATTAATCCCTAAAACACCTCCGCAGGGACGATGTATTTCACACAATGTCCCATGATGATCCTGGCACTGCTACATCCAGAAGCTGCAGTGATAGAAAATGTGACCGACCAAAGCAGCTCCTATGATACACTGAGGCCAGCAGGGGATATGACTATGAAAAGCAGTGACATCTGTCAGGTCACTGGAGTTCACAGCCAGGTTCCTATGGTAATTGTGTGTCTGACAATTAACCAGCTGCTGGATTGCCAAACTGCTGGATTGTGGAACATAGCAGAACAGCAGTCTTGCAACCTGGCATTCAGGTCACTGGAGTTCACACTCTGGGGCTATACTGCTGCCCTCAGTGAACACAGTCTAGCAGATGAGTTCCATGAGAGCAGTGGGGAAGCTCCTGAGTTTGAACTCTGGTGACCTGACTGTCTGATTGTTGACAATCGGATTGCAGAACATGTCGTCACAGTAATCTGACAGTCTAGTAGCTGTGAGGCCCAGAAAACTTAAATAAGTCTTTAAGGGAGCTTTTAAGGTTCCCTGAGCTCCCAGCTACAGAGACATTTGGACTCTGTGAACTGTAGCTCCCTTAAAGGCATCCTTTAAGTTATTGGGTTGACAGTTGTCATGAGACCCGGTGACTGTGTATTAGGATAATCTAAAAGTTACTGGAGCTCACAACCACCACGTCTCCTGGCAGCCTTTGCTGTCCAAAACTTTAAAAGAGCCTTTAAGTGAGCCTTTAACACTAGAAGTCCCAGAAATTTAGAGCTCCCCCATGAAGTCCCGAAAGAGGGTCAAATGACCGTTAGTCCAAACTGAATAGAACTAGCTAGAAACTAAATGGCTAAACTCAATGGAAAACAACAACTTCCTGTGGTGCGACAGTAATGGCCTTAATTACAGAACGAAAGACGGTGATTATAGGATGTTAGCTAAAATCCTTCAGGTCATTCGACCTGTCTCTGGGTTCCAAAGGTAGAAATTTTAAATGACCCCTCTCTGGGACTTCTAGTGTAAGACTCTTGTAATTACCGTCTGTTTTGACACCTGGAGGCTGTGGTCACTGGCAAGAGTTCACAGCCTCCAAGTGAATCAACAGCTGGCAAATCCATGAACATTTAAAAGTTCACAGCTACCGGACTGTCATACTGCACTGTCGCCATCACATACAGTCTGAAAGACAGGCACTGAATTCACCTGAGGTCAGAGCTGGTGACTCACACAGAGGTTATTTGAGAATCACCAGAAGTGACCTCAGGGGAACTCAGTTCGGGACTAGCAAACTGGGCTGCCACCGTGACACGCAGTCAGACTGTCTGGCACTGAGTCTACATGTGCTCACTTCTGGTGGTTCTCACAGTTCTCTGTGTGAGCCACTAGCTGTGACTTCAGGTTAACTCAGTGCTGGACTGTTGGCCTGCGCTGCCACCGTGACACGCAGTCCAACAGTCCTGCACTAAGTTCACCAAAGGTCAAAGCTGGTAACTTACACAGAGGGTACCGTTAGAACAACTAGAAGTGACCTCGGGTAAACTCAGTGCCGTACAGTCGGACTGCACTGCCACCATTACATGCAATCAGTCAGTCAAGCACTGAATTCTCCTGAGGTCACTTCTTCCAAGCTCCCACATTGCTCTCAGTGTAAACCAGAGGCCGCTGTGAGTGGTCACCTGTTTTAACGTCACTGCTCACCATGGCCTCCAGATGTAGCAGAGCCAGGATCGTTGAGGGACATTGTGTGGATTACGTCGGACATGCAAAAGTATTTTGAAGTTAATAACTTAGTGACAGGCTGTTTTTTTATTATTTAAAATTAAAGATTTTTGTGTAATTGTGGTTTTTATTTTCTTTTTACTTTCAGGGTTGTTAATGGGGAAACCTCATAGACACCTCTCCATTACCAACCCAGGACTTGATGGAAGCTGTGATTTTTGTTAAATCACAGCGGACATAAACACCATATATTACACAAATATTTATATACCCATGTATTATCAAAAAATAGTTTCAAATATACTCATTTATTTGATATTTAGCAATATACATTGCATTTTTTCTGTTTGACTACAACATAATTTAATGATTTTTTCTTTACATGTTATATTTTCTTCAATACAACCATTTATAATGTATTGTATTACATATTTCAAGAATATATTTTATATGCAGTCATTTTTAAAAGGTTCAAGAAACTGGTTTACCTGCCTGAGTCGATGTGTGAGTTGACAACAGGTTGACAGCGTGGGGGCAGGTCTGGCAATGTAATGTGTACAAAATGGCAGTGGGCAAGCCAATTACAGTAATGCCACAGCCAAGGTGGCTGTGGTATTACTGTGATTGGTTAAGAAGCCCAACACGTTTAGTGGCTGCAAATCAGGCACCAAAATGGCTGGGCGGGAAATCTGAATATAGCGAGGCGAATACACCATTACTCATAATATAATTATACCCTGAATACAGTACTAGTCTGTGAATAGCGAATAGTAACAAATACATTCACTCATCACTAACTGATGGATCTGGATAGAGAAATTATAAAAATTGAGTTTGATTCTGATAATATATCCAGGACTAAACATATAGCATTCAAGGAGTTAACAGGCAATAAGAATCTCCTAATTTGGCAAGCACATAAGAGGGCGGGCAGTGCTAGTTATATTAAATTCAGGTCTTTATATGTAATTGAATTTGGAAGAATGGGAGAATGTCGAAAATTTTAAAGAATTGCTTGGAAATCCCACATTAGTATACATTAAAGATCTTTTCAGTCTACTAGAGGAAGGCATGTGTACATTAAATAAGAAACTCTGTGATTATTTGCACAATGAGCATCCCATTATTCCAATATACCCCTCTCCCCAAGATACATAAACATACATTTCTACATCCAAAAAGGCCCATTTTAGCTCGTATAGGCTATCTGAGTGAGAGACTTCGGGAGTGGATGGATCACTATCTTCAGCCGCTTGTCAGGAATATTACTAGTTTTATCAAGGACACTAAATCTGTGGTTAGCAAACTTAATTATATTTGGAAGTATAGTTATTTATGGGTTCCATGTTATGGGGTGGCATTGTATCCCGCATTTCCCCACAATAATGTCTTAAACAGTTTGGAATACTATTTGGAAAATTACAGCAGTTATACCCCAGAGTTGAAAGAATTTCTTATTATGTTAGTGAAGTACTTACTCAGAATTATTTTTACTCTGATAATAGATTTTTTTCTTCAATAGAAGGAAGTAAGTATGGGTGATTGTTTCCCCCCATCATCAGCCAATATTGTTACGCCAGATGGGAGGAGTAATACTTAAATAGCCAAACTAACCCCTTCTTTACCAATGTCACCTGGCTAGTGAGATATATTGATGACCTTCTCATTGTATGGACTGGTTCCTAGAAGAGGTAAATCAGTTTGTAGACTACATTAACATTAACAACTTCAAGTTAAAGTTTACCAGCATGACAAATCTGGATAGTATACATTTTTTTGGAAATATCTCTTAAAGCAGATATAACTAAGCATGAAGTTATAATCTCCAAATACCAAAAATCAACTTACAGTAACACAATTTGTTTGACAGATTCATGCCATCCATCACATGTTAAGAAAAACATAACAGTTGGACAAACTCATTACAGTGGAACCTTGGATTACGAGCATAATTCGTTCCGGGAGTGTGCTCTTAAACCAATCTATTCTTATATCATGGTGAATTTTCCCATAGGAAATAATTGAAACACAGACAATTCATTCTAAAACCCAAAAACATTTACTGCATTAATACAAGCTTATTATAGTAACACAAAATAATATACTGTATTCATTTAAAATTATTACAATGCACTGATACGAAATACTGTATAGTACAGTAAACAACATATAAAACAAAGTAAATTGCACGGTAGCTTACAATAGAATTATTGGCGTGCTATAGAGAGAAAAATAATGTATAAATATGACAACCTTTATTCTAGTACAATATACAACAAATACACCCAAAATCTATTCTCAACAAAATAAGGGCAGAACTAAGTCAAATCTGGGGTAGAAATACTGCACAGGCAATTAGATTACAGTGCAAGCAATGGGCTGTACTGAATTGCAGAAAGAAAGTACAATATTGTATCCACAAATGCAAATTGATAGAAATGCTGCATATTATATACAGTACTGTACCCTCCAGAATGGGTCAGAGCGCCGTAAAAGGATTGACCCGGAAGTGTGCACAGTGAGTATTTGCTCTTATTGCAAATCATTGCTCTTAAACCAAGTTACAAATTTTTAAAAAGCTTTGCTTGTCTTGCAAAATGCTTTCAAATCAAGTTACTCTTAATCCAAGGTTCCACTTTACAATGAAAAGAAATAGCTCTAATGCTAACATCTATGAAGTGGAAACCTTTAACACTTGTCAGAGATTAAGAAAAAGGGGTTGACCGGAGTGGACATTAAAAAGAGCATGTTCAATAGCAGACAAAACTGATTGCAATAAATTAATCTCTAATAAAAAAGAACATCATAGGGATAACCTAAGTTTGAGGATTACATTTTTCACACAATACAGTGCCCAATATAACAGTATTCTCTATTATGAAAAAGTATTAACAATATTAAATCAGGATTCAAACCTGAAATAACTGTTGACAAAAAATAATATTCAATTTGTGGCTAAACCCCCCCCCCCACACTACAGAGTCTACTAACCCCAGCTTATTCAGTAATAAACTCCCGTTATCTACCAATACATGGTTGGATCTGAAAGGATTCTTTCAGTGTAGTGCTACATGCTGTAAATGCTTTCAATTCACATATAAAACTAGGAGTTTCAGTTCAACATCAAATAAAAGGGAATTTAAAATACATGAATTTATAAACTGTAACACAACATATGTGATTTACCTTGTGGAATGCACTGCTTGCAGTGTGCAGGATGTGGGATGTACTACTGGGCCCCTAGAAAGACGTTTTAGAAAACATCTGTTAGAAACTGTTAACTTATCAGCAGCAAACATCTCAGTGGTCTAAAGGGACTTCTCCAGCAGACTCAAGGGAAACCTGACAGGGCTCAGATTTATGAATATAAAAAAGTAAGTAAACCTCTGAGAGGAGGTGATTACAGATGAAAATTACTTAACAGGGAGAGTTATTGGATCATTCTATTAGAAAGCCGTGCACCAGCAGGCCTGAATAACAGACATGACCTAATAGTACAATATTAAATCTATGCAAAAGTGTAAATAAATTATTTATATATATATATATATATATATATATATATATATATATATATATATATATATATATATATATATATATATATAATGTAATGCCCTGGCAAAACCAGGTAGTCACAAACAGTTCACATGCTCCTTGTTACCATCACAGCCCACACTTAGGCACATAACATACAGCCATAAAACCCTAGTCACCTCCTCATGATAACTAGGACACAGCAGTGGGTGGGATCAGGCAGATGAGAACGCCCACCTAAGGGTCTTGAGGAACCAGGGGTGGGAACCAGTCAGTTCAAGATCAGTGGTGACAGTTGAAGTGTGGAGAGCTGACAGCAGTGTAGTCAGGTGTCGTAGCCCTTGGACTACCTGGCTAGGTGGCAGACGGTGGGCAGAGCCACAGGCGATGGAGATCCGGTCATGGGAGACTTAAAGTGGACCAGGGCGAGGTTGTAGCCCGCCGGTACCAACAGCGGGAATCCAGTCCGGAGGCCGTGCACAGTCGGGGTGCCTGGACCCTAGGGCGAGGAAGGTTGCAAGCCCCTCTCCAATTTACCAGCCAGGGAGAAGGTTCCAGACATTGTCCCAATTTACTGCCCAGATAGAGTGAAATGGAAGCCCAACATGGGGGATAGGGTATCCGACAAGAACCCACTGAAATCCCAAGGGTCAGCGTTCGCGGGCCACAGCTCCCAACACAAATAGAACCAGGAGTGGACTTCTCCGTTCCATGCAAAATCGTCCAAAAGAGAAATAAACACAAAGTGCAGGAGGAAGGGTTATCTGCTCATCAACCTGGGTGTGAGACTCAAGTGCACCCTCCAAAGGCAGCCGGCCACTGGCAACTTGGTTTACTACTGGACTTGTGTGAAATTATTGAACTGTGAGTACACCACTGTCCCCCGGTCCGGCGTGCCACCTCCAGCAACCATCACTCCTGTGTTCCGACACAGGGCCCCGGGACTACACCTCCCCTACCCGTGGAGGGGATCTCATCTTGCTGCCCCACTTCATTAGCCCCGGGCGCCCCATCACCAGGTAGCGGTGGTGTCACCATCTCTCACCGTAACCCACGGGTGGCGTCACAGACAACCTCCCTTGTAAACATCCCCTTTTCGATGGTTGTGAGGATGGGCGGCTGGGTCCGGTCACCACTCGAGCCGTTAAAATATGTTGTGCCAGAAATTTACATTAAAAAGTTGTTGATTTTTGCATGATTTTGCATGTTAATCTGCACTTCCTGAATCTAAACCATGCTCATTTTCTGCTATTCCATGTTATACTGCATCTCTCTTTTGTAAAATACACCCATTTTAATTAAACCACACCCCTTTTGTAGACAATGCATAAAAAGTGTCTCAAATACAAACAAATATGGTGCAAATCACAAAAGATAATTCACTTTTTTGGTGCAAATTGTTCAAGAATTATGGCACATGTAACTTACGAAATCTTCCCGCAGCCTATTTAACATAATTGAAATGCATTTAATCTTAGGATGCTTTCTTTTCTTACTACTGTTGTATGCACCTCTCATTCTAATTAATTTAACATTTGAATTTTCATTTTATGAGAAAAATATTCAATATTTTTTGGGTGCGAATATTGACATAGTAAGAGGCAAAATGTAACACAAGGACAGGTGTGCAATAAAATTAATTTTAGGACATCTGTTTCTACTGGAGTATATGCCAACTTAAGTCCATTAAACCCTTGTGGTTTCTAAATTAATGACAAAGTTTGCATACATTTTGGCAAATTTATTTATCTTGTTGGCATTTACAAAATGTTCACTTCACTTAGACATTTAACTAGAAAAAATTGATAACTCTATTGAAAATGATGTTATTTTAAAATGTATAAACAGTAAGTAGATATTCAAGCCACGCACACATGTGCCATACCCACATAGGCAGATGGAATTAAAAATAAAACTTTAATTATCATGCATGTTTTAGAATTAATTAGTAGTACCCAATTCCTTAAAGTAGCCTTCAATTTCTTTTTTTTTATGGTGCCAAAAACAATAGAAAATTGACTAAAATAATAGTCAATTTTTTTATTAATTATAGTCTAATACTTTAATTGACTAAAAAAAATTTTTATGCTGAATACCATAAACCAAATAAACTTTTTTTTTTAAATCTATGTAAAAATATAAAGAAACAGATAACCTTTGTAAATACAGTATGAATGATAATATATTTGCCTCTAACATAAATACACGATTAAATTTAACTATGCCCATTATATTTAGCTATACATCATAATTTATTGTAGACTAGCTGTAGTACTCAGGCATTGCACGGGATAGTAACTGTCTCTCTGTCTTTCTCCCAGTCTCTGTCTGTGTTTCGCTGTCTGTCTGTCTCTCTGTCTCTTTCCTTGTCTGTCTTTGTCTATGTCTCTGTCTGACTATTTCTATCTCTGTCTGTATTTGTATCAGTCCATCGGTCTCCATCTGTGTGTCTGTCTGTCTCTCTCTATCTCTGTGTCTGTCTCTATGTGTATGCCTGTCTGTCTCTTTCCCCATCTGTCTCTTTTCCGTCTGTCTTGGTCTTTCTCTTTCCAGGTCTGTCTCTTTCCCCATCTGTCTCTTTCTCCATCTGTCTATTTCCCCGTCTGTCTCTTTCCCTGTCTGTCTCTTTCCCCGTCTCTCTTTCCCCATCTTTCTCTTTCCCCGTATGTCTCTTTCCCCATATGTCTCTTTCCCTGTCTGTCTCTTTCCCCGTCTGTCTCTTTTCAGGGCTTTCTCTTTCCCCGTCTGTCTCTTTCCAAGTCTGTCTTTTTCCATGTCTGTCTCTTTCTCCGTCTGTCTATTTCCCTCTCTGTCTCTTTCCAGGGCTCTCTCTTTCCAGGGCTATCTCTTTGCCCGGCTGACTCTTTCCAGGACTATCTCTTTTCTGGGTTGTCTCTTTCCAGGTCTGTCTCTTTCCCCGTCTGTCTCTTTCCCCATCTGTCTCTTTCCCCGGCGGTCTCTTTCAAGGGCTGTCTCTTTCCCCGGCTGTCTCTTTCCAGGGCTGTCTCTTTCCAGGTCTGTCTCTTTCCAGGTCTGTCTCTTTCCCCACCTGTCTCTTTCCCCGTCGGTCTATTTCCCCATCTATCTCTTTCCCCATCGGTCTCTTTCCCCATCTGTCTCTTTACCCATTTGTCTCTTTGCCTGTCTGTCTCTTTGCCCATCGGTCTCTTTGCCTGCCTGTCTCTTTCCAGGGCTGTCTCTTTCCAGGGCTGTCTCTTTCCAGGGCTGTCTCTTTCCCCGTCTGTCTGTCTCTTTCCCCATCTGTCTATGTCTGTGTCTCTGTCTGTCTGTCTTTTTCTGTCTCTCTTTCCATCTCTCTACCGACATCATATAACCTCACGCATAAGCTTCAACTAACAGTTTATTTTAATCCTATAGAAACCACTGACAGTTGCTATTAATAACCTATAGCTCCCACCTCCATTCAGTTTAATGGCGGCAGGATTTTAGAGACCAACTGTAAAGCATGGGGTTAAATGTTTCTGTCAAAACATAGTCAACCATGCTCCCTGGGTCACATGAGGCGTCTGTGCAAAATTTCGTGATTGTAAATGCGACGGTGCGGATTCCTTTAGCGGACATACACACACACACACACACACACATACACTCAGCTTTATACATTAGACTGGAAATAGGCCTGATGCTATTGCATCGGCAGTGAGGTGAAATGAAGATTTGTCTATGCTTAGTAGTAGTGACAGGAGCAGTGGACATGTGACACTGATTGCGCTTTCCAATATATCTGTTGTATGTCATTCCTCTGCATTTGTGTATTGTATGTGTTGCGTCATTGGACCTCTTTCACCCCTGTGCACTGTCTCTTTCTTGTTGTGTGCTGTATATTGGTATCTGGTGTTGTGTTTCTTGAGCTGTGTTCACTATGTGGTGTCTCCCCTGTGTGCAGTGTGTGTTTATACTATGAGGTCCCTTGTAAGTAGATTGTCCACAGACATTTTTCTGGGGCTAATTAAATGTGTTAAAGGCTGTGTGTATTTTTATTGTAAATAAACATAATGTGTGTGTGTGTATATATATATTTTTTTTATTTATTTCTCTAACACACACAGCTCTGATATACACTCAGCTCTAACAGACAGGCACAGGCACGTACAGACACAGGCGCGCACAGACACAGGCACACACAGACACAGGCATGCACAGCTCTGCTATACACTCAGCAGACAAACACACACACAGCACTGATCTGTCTAGAATAGAGAATGCAGGGAGATCCTCAAAAATCCACTCCAATCTACATGGAACCATGTGCTTACAGGACCTGTGTGATGTCACTGTCATGTGATCACACCAATGACTATGCAAAGGGTGTGCATACCTTCTCTCCATATAGATTTTTGCACCCAGTTCAGACTCAGAATGGTATTCCAATTGTTATTTCTTTAACTGTCATGTGATCAGTCACATGATCAAAAGCTGCTGCTCCAGGGGACTCTGCTGTGTGGGAGTATGAAATGGAGCCGCAGGTGTAATGTAATGTGCGGGGGTGGCAGAGCCACATGTGTAATGTAATGTGTGGGGGTGGCGGAGCCATGGGAGTAATGCAATGTAATGTGCGGGGGCAGCGAAGCTGCGGGTGTAATGTAATGTAATGTAATGGGCGGGGGTGGCGGAGCCACGGGTGTAATGTAATGTGTGGGAGTGGTGGAGCCGTGGGTGTACTGTAATGTAATCTGCAGGGGCGGCGGAGCCATGAGTGTAATGTAATGTGCAGGGACAGCGGAGCCACGTGTTTAATGTAATGTGCGGGGGTGGCAGAGCCACGGGTGTAATGCAATGTAATGTGCGGGGACAGCGAAGCCGCGGGTGTAATGTAATGTAATGTAATGGGCGGGGGTGGCGGAGCCACGGGTGTAATGTAATGTGCGGGGGTGGTGGAGCCGCGGGTGTAATGTAATGTAATGTGCGGGGGCTGCGGAGCCACGGGTGCAATGCAATGTGCGGGGTTGGCGGAGCCACGGGTGTAATGCAATGTGCAGGGGTGGTGGAGCCACATGTGTAATGCAATGTGTGGGGGTGGCGGAGATGCATGCGGAGCTGCAGGTGACGTTTATGTCAGTTGCACAGGGGCAGTTAAACTGCGCCTGCGCAACTGACAGTGGCGCAGTGCATGACGGAATAGGAGAGCAGACAAAACTGGTGATTATTTAAGTAGATATCTACAGTGCAGAATTCAAAGACATATTGGCTTATATTGTAATTTTGTGTAATTGAAAAAAACTGTGACAGTGGTGCATGCAATGCCTAATCATGATATTATCCCAAAGATGAAAAAATAATAGAAGAACAGACATTTCATAAATGATTCTCACATTGTATGTTCACCTCCGGTTTCTACATACAAATACTGAAGCAAATACTTACCAAAACATGGTAGTGGGAATGCCAATGATGATGTCATTAAAGTTCCCTACTTTAAAAGGTGCCTCTATATAATATAGAGTATTTTGATTGACATCCATTTTCTTTTTTTTAGTAGATATATATGTTTAGAAAGATTGTTTTCTATTGTTTCTTTTTATTGTCAAAGCCTTGATGTCCATGGGCAAACATTTTTTTTCACTTTTAACCATTCTGAAATCCAAAAAGTGCTATCTAGATGTTGAAAAGAATGAACAAAGGTATTATTATGTAAAAAAGACATGTTGTTCATATGCTCAGTCTTTTGAGCATCTTTTAACCACTCAGGTTTCTAAAGATTCAAGCTTTGTATGGAAGTGATAAATCTATTCTTCAAGCTTTGTCTAGTTTAAAAATTCTCTTAACTTTACAAATGAAGTTATTGGGAAGGCTCAAATGAGTCACAGGACTCTTTTTTTGATTGTTTTGTTAGTTTTCCATGAAAAAAACAGCATTTTCTTCATTGTTATAGTTAAGAAAGTCTGGAAAATGCCAATAAAAAATGTCCCTAAATTGATGAAAAATTGTTCCAAAAACACAGATGACCAAAGACTTGAAAAACGTTTATGACAGAGTTATAATTTTCTGAAATTCACGGATTTATGTGATTTTGAACATTTTCAGACTTGATTCCTAATTCCTACCCAGCACAATTTTACACACTGCTGAATTCCGAGAACAGATTAATGTTATCTTTTGTAAAGTGGTAGTCACTACCTGGACCATCAGCGATCAGTTGTTCCTAGTGGAGTTCAGTTTGTTTGACAGAGTCATTTTCCATCTTCAGAGCCACTGTTTAAGTCTTTCTTTCCTGTAAAACATAAGCTCTTTTCTTCAGTGGGGTTTTCTCTATTTCTCTTTCCTGTAGAGTGTGAACTCCAATGGTCAGCTCTATCACTCCTGCAGCATATAAGCTCTTAGAGTCTCTCACCTTTCCACCACTTATATTTTTCTAGTGATTACAAGCTTTCCTGAGTTGAGATTCACATGAATTTAATAGCCACAAATTGAATTTTTGAGGAAAATTCCAGAAAGTTGGCAAATTCTAATGTTAAATTATATACTCATCTCTATTGCTCTGTAAAAAAAAACAAAAAATAAACACTTTTTGTTATAAGTTTATTGTAACTTAAATAAAAAAAAACTGTTACATGTTTAAATAGATTAAAACATGTCAATTGGTTAAAAAGTGATGTTTAAGCCCATGCTAACATGTGTTTAATACTTTTAAATAACTAGTATCCAAACATTAGCAAATATTTAACACAGGCAATCACTAAGATCACAGCTCAGGAACTATATTAACTTGGAGTTTGGAAAGAGTATCAGCACAACCAAATTGCAAAAATTAAAACAATTTCTTCTTTATTTCATCATGGTTAAAAATTAGTCCAAGACATAGTAGCCCTGACTCGTTTCTGGAGCAAAAAAGCACAGTTAATCATGAGAGATGAGAAGGAGGACAGAATAGTGTTGCTTTTTTTTGGCAGTTAGTAGGTCACTGGGGACTTTAGTTAGGGCAGTTTCAGTTGAATGATGCAGTTGGAAACCAGATTGTAACTTGTCAAATAGCGAGCAAGAGGAAAAGTAGTAGAACAGTTCAACATAGACATGCTGTTCTAGTTGTTTTGAGGAGTGATATGGGGCGATAGCTAGACACAGTGGAGTAAAAGGAGGGTTTTTGAGAATGGGTGTGATCGAGGCATGTTTAAAGCATGAGGAGAGGGAGGATTTTCCAGAGAATGGAAGAGGGAATTGAAGGTGATGAATAACTGTTTAGGGTTGAAAGGTAGGAAGGATATAAAAGATGAGAAGTAGGTTTTTTTGCAGCCATGAGTGTGGAAAGTGGTGAGGTACTGTTTGTTTGTGATGCAGTGCTTGTTGGAATGAGATCTCTTCCATATCTGTTTAGAAAGCCTGGAAGCTAACCTCAGTTCTTTAGTTAGGCTGTTGTGCTAGCTTTTCCTGTTGAATGTGCAAGATTTTGTATGAGTGAGGGGGGATTAAATCAAGAGCTACAGCTCTCGTGCTATCATATAAAGTGGCAGCAACATCTTTATTATATAGGGAACCTACAGTGGGAAAAATAACTATTTAATACACTTCTAATTTTATAAGTTTTCCCATCTGCAAAGAATGAGATACGTTTGTAACTTTTATCATAGTTACACTTCAACTGTGACAGACAGAAGAAAAAAATCCAGAAAATCACATTATTTGATTTTTTTAAATAATTAATTTGCATTTTATTGGATTAAATAAGTATTTCTACACCTACCAATCAGAAAAAATTTTGTCTCTCACAGACATGAGATTTTTATAGGAAGTCCTCCCACTTTGCACTCATTGCCTGTAATAATTGCTCCTGTTTCAATTCATTATCAGTATAAAAGACACCTATCCACACACTCAATCAATCACTCTTCAACCTCCCCAGTCACGTGGCTATTATCTCATTGGCTACAGACTGGTTACATGACTATGACGCGTCATGTAGGACCTGCGAGTGCATCTCTCTGGTACACGGTGCACATTTGTGTATCGCCGTGTACCGGCGACATGCTCTAGCACACGGTCGACTCCCCGTTCCGTTAGGGACCGGCTGACACAGCCGGTCATTAACGGAGATCACCGTTGCCATAGCAACGCAGTTAGCAGTGACGTCACTGCTAACCGCGGCTCCGGGAGCACCGTTGCTATGATAACGCGTCTGTCAGCGTTACCGCTGTTACCGCTGACAGCCAGCAGCACTGATCACTCATGGAGTGAAGGCTGCACGCTGCTGCACGGGAAGCAACGTCTTCCCCCATGCAGCCGTGATGGAGCAGAGCTGTATTTTTTGAACGAGAAAGACAGAAGACCATGGATCGTGGAGGGCTGACAGGGGGTAATAAAGATGGAGTCTCTAATGTGTCTGTGTATTTATTTCTATTAAAGTATTTTTTCTCTGTGTGGTGTCTTTTTTTTAACCCTTTATTGGAGATTCTTAATGGCCGGGTCAAACGTGCCTGACATTAAGAATCTCTGGCTTAATACTAGCTAGTAAAACAAAGCTAGTATTAACTCATTATTACCCAACAAGCCACCCGGCTCCAGGGCTGTTGGAAGAGTTGGATACAGCGCCAGATGATGGCGCTTCTATGAAAGTGCCATTTTCTGGGGCGGCTGCGGACTGCAATTCACAGCAGAGGCGCCCAGAAACCTCGGGCTAACCTGTGCTGCAGATTCCAATCCCCAGCTGCCTAGTTGTACCCGGCTGGACACAAAAATGGGGCGAAGCCCACGTCATTTGTTTTTTAATTATTTCATGAAATAAGTGAAATAATTAAAAAAAACGGGCTTCCCTATATTTTTGGTTCCCAGTCGGGTACAAATAGGCAACTGGGGGTTGGAGGCAGCCCGTGGCTGCCTGCTGTACCTGGCTAGCATACAAAAATATGGCGAAGCCCACGTCAATTTTTGGTGGGCAAAAAACTTCTGCATACAGTCCTGGATGGATAGTAAAAAGGTTTGTTGCCCAGCTCACCTGTGCAATGGAAGCCAAAACCTGGGCTGTGCACGGAGAAAAGGTTTGGAGAGCCAGTCCATGTGCATAGAAAGTGATTGAGGGATTTCACCAGCACAAAACTCCAGGCATCTTGTTCTTTAAAATAAAACTTCTTTATTTCTTGTCATTAAAAAGTCCATGCTATAGTGGTTAAGCCCATGTTAGAGCTCTTCTCTGGACTTTTTAATGACAAGAAATAAAGAAGTTTTATTTTAAAGAACAAGATGCCTGGAGTTTTGTGCTGGTGAAATCCCTCAATCACTTTCAGTCCTGGATGGAGTATGCTGAGCCTTGTAGTTCTGCAGCTGCCGTCTGCTCTTCCCCAGACAGACAGCAGCTGCAGAACTACAAGGCTCAGCATACTCCATCCAGGACTGTATGCAGAAGTTTTTTGCCCCCTGAAAAAATTATGTGGGTTTCGCCATATTTTTGGATGCTAGCCAGGTACAGCAGGCAGGTACGGCTGCCCCCGACCCCCAGTTGCCTATTTGTACCCGGCTGGGAACCAAAAATAAAGGGAAGCCCTTTTTTTAATATTTCATGAATTTCATGAAATAATTAGAAAACAAATGACGTAGGCTTCGCCCCATTTTTGTGTCCAGCCAGGTACATCTAGGCAGCTGGGGATTGGAATCCGCAGCACAGGTTGGCCTGAGCTTTCTGGGCCCCACTGCTGAGAATTGCAGTCTGCAGCTGCCTCAGAAAATGGCACTTTCATAGAAGCGCCATCTTCTGGCGCTGTATCCAACTCTTCCAGCACCTGCCTGCTATACCTGGCTAGCATACAAAAATATGGCGAAGCTCACTTCCTTTTTTTGTAGTTAAAAAAAAATAAAAAATGCTTCCCTGGATTTTCCATTGCCAGTGAAGGTAACACCAAGCAGTGGGGGTTAGCAGCCAGTAGCTTCTTGGATTACCCTTAGCTAGCAATACAAAAAAATGCAGCGGGAGCCCATATATATTTTTTTTATTTATTTATTTAAATAACTAAAAACAAAATGGGCTTCCCTGTATTTTGATTGCTGGACATCACAGTGCTGTAAAAATAAATCTTTAAAAAAAATGACGTAGCGCTCCGCGGTATTTTTGATTCTCAGCGCAGATAAAGCAGACAGCTATGGGTTGCCACCCCCATCTGCCTGCCGTTAGCTTGGTTGGCAATCAAAATACAGGGATGCCCATTAATTTTTTCTATTTAAAAAATAGTTAAAAAAAAATGACGCTGGGTCCCCCCATTTTTGATAGCCAGCTAGGGTAAAGCAGACGGCTGTAGCCTGAAAACCACAGCTGGCAGCTTTACCGTGGTTGGGGATCCAATGTGGAGGTCCCCCCAGGCTCTTTTTTATAATTATTTTATAAATATTAATAATTACACAATAAAAGTAGGGTTCCCCCCCAAATTGGATCACCAGCCAAGGTAAAGCGGACAGCTGTGGTCTGGTATTCTCAGGGTGGGAAGGTCTATAGTTATTGGGCCTTCACAGCCTAAAAATAGCAGGCCGCTGGCACCCCAGACGTGGCGCATCCACTAGATGCGCCAATCCTGGTTCTTCGCCCCAGCTCATCCCGCGCCCTGGTGCGGTGGCAAACGGGGTAATATATGGGGTTAATAACAGATGTGTAATGTCACCTGGCATCAAGCCCTGGGGTTGGTGAGGTCAGGTGTCTATCAGATACCCGACATCACCAACCCAGTCAGTAATAAAAAAAAATAGACGACAAACACATTTTTATTTGAAAAAATACTCCCCAATACATTCCCTCTTTAACCACATTATTAAAAAGAAAAACAAATCCAGGTCTGGTGTAATCCAAGGGGTTGCCATGACGATCCACACTTTCCCAGTCAATGAAGAGCAGGATGTTCCCCATTGGCTGGGAGAGCAGTGCAGTGACCTGAGCTAACATCAATGGGTCAGCCCAGGTCACTGCAGGGCATGACAAGTGCTTCTGTCAGCGAGGTACATTACCTGCGCTGATCTCCTGCACTGCTGACAGCCCCTGTCACTGAGTTCAATGACCGCCGCCTTCACAGCCAAGTATCACGAGAGGCCTGTGACGTCACCGCTAGTCAGTCTCGGGTCGGAAGCGAGAGAAGGTGATGTGACAAGCGGCGGCCATGGATGACAGTGACAGTGCTGAGGTCGGGACTTCATCACCGCAGGTAAGCCGAGCGGGACCATGTGTGCAGAGTGCCAAGATGACGGACGTGTGTGTGTGTGTGTGTGTGTGTGTACATGCCGCATGCAGGAGGGGGCGGAGCGAGCTGAGCGGGGAAGTGTGGGCTTCCTGCACGTAACTAGGATGAACATCGGGTTACTAACCAAAGCGCTTTGCTTGGATACCCGATGTTTATCTTGGTTACCAGCTTCTGGCAGGCTGCCAGCGATGGCTCCTGCACACTGTAGCTGTAAAAAGCCCTTTTTTTTGCTGCTAGAACCGTTCTCGAACGTATCTAGAACTATCGAGCTTTAGCAAAAAAGCTCGAGTTCTAGTTCTATCTAGAACACCCCCCAAAATCACTCGAACCGCGAACTGGAGATCCACGAACCACGAACCGCGCTCAACTCTACTAAGAGTGGCTCCATTCAAAGCATTTCAAGTCCTGGAGTGGCCTAGCTTGTTTCCAGGCCTGAAGCCATATCATTTCCATCCTGGGACCCTTCCTGTGATGCTGCTCCTTATCATTGACCCTTTCCTGATGTATTGATATTCTCCAACACATTTAAAAAACAAAATTAACAATTTTACTTTCCTTCCTCACTACCATGCTATGTGGTAGTGTCTTCTATAGCAAACAGCTTAATTTAGCTTTCTCGCTATGGTGTATGAAGGCACTACCATGCTTCAGCCATTCTATGCACACCAACGGTGGCTGCCAGTCTCTAATTTGCCAGCAGCATATATTACATCATAGGGAGCCATCAAGTTTCTTTGCCACAATACATTTCAGTTGAATGGTGCCATCGGACACCCATCCAGCTAACATTGACGCTGGTGATAGTGGGTCTCCTTCAGCTCTAGGCCTTGTGCAGCTGCGTTAGCTGCACAAGCAATAATTCCAGCCCTAGATTGGCTGAAAGGGAAATGTAAAACATATGTAATAATAATAAAATGCTAAAAAAATGAAAACAATGAAAATAAGTTTACGCTTTTGTAATTGTTTGACTAATTTCATTTAACACTTGTAGGCCACACAAAGATACTTCTGGTTATTACCACAAATTACTTTCCATATATATATATATATATATATATATATATATACACAGAATCACCACTTTATTTGGGGTTTAGCATTTTTTTTTAGAGGTAAAAGAATATAAAATCTAAATTATCTTCTCCCAAAAAGCATTTTCTTTAAGATATGTGAACTAGAAAAAAAGCTAAACAAAATGTAAAACACATGTTTAAGTTTTTGCCTACGAATTTTAATACTCCAGGTTGAGAAGGTTTTTAGATAAAGTTCTTTTTGGGACCCGAACTTGACCTGAAACACAATTATAGTCATTAATTGGGCACTTCTGGTCTCCGCCCACATGTTGCCAGCCATAAACAGGACACGTACAGGGAAAAGTGGCAATGTTTTTCTATTTATTTTTTCTAGCACACACTACATTCTATAACGCTGTTGTAACCCCAGTGCGAGACATTCAACACTGCAAGCAGCTTGCAGTTGGATGATCACCAAGCATACCTGAGCACAGTCATGCTTGCTTGAGTGGTCGGCATACGTAAAGCTCCTGATCTCAAAACTTTAACACTGAGTTTTTTGTAAAGTCCAAGTTTGATAGGATTATGAAACTGAAATTTTCATGTTTGTTCATCTCTAGTTCAAACCTCTTTGCATTAGTTTTTTTAGGTCCTTTTTAGTCAGGGGGAATTTATTTGCTTTATCCCAAAAATGTGTAAATAAAATCTTACAGCAAATCAAGAAATTCAACTGTGCTGGTCTCTTTTCTGCCACAACCTGTTTAAAATATAATTGGAGATATATTCATGCATCCTGCTATTACCAGCAGGCTGTTGTATTATCTGAAAGCATAGGTCTTGCAGTAACTGATTGTGCTATGTCCCTGGCTGATTAACTCACTAGATGTTACTATCAATAGTGATTGCTGCAATTGCTGAGGTTGTGAGAAGGAAAGATCTTCCTCTCTGAACCCCATTTGAACCCCCATGACAAGATCTTGGGAGCAGATGGTTCGCATGGCTTCCAGAGCTCAAACAATGACCTTCAAGTTTTCCAACTATGGTGGCCTGTTAGACCCATAGGCAGGGTCTAATAGACATTCTGTCAGTGAAATCTGACAGGACTCATGTATTGCAAGATAGAATGCATGAGATTAGTGATCAAAATAATATAAGTCAATGTCCCATAAAGAATATAAGTAAAAAAGGAAAAAATGTAAAAAAAATATAAAAATTCTAAAACAATTCCCACAAAATAAAGCTCAAGACATATTACACCAATACATTTTAATATTTAAAAGAAAAATATAAAGTACAGATATTTGGCATTGTCTCATACAGAATGACACAATCTACAAAATTGTCACATAATACCCCTAAAGTGAACACTGTAAAAAAATGAAACAGAAAAAGTGGCAAAAAAGTTATGCTTTATCATCATACCACCAAAATAAAACGGAATACTGGTTTTTGTTCCTTCAATTGTGCCCAAAAATGGTACCAATAAAAACATCAAATCATATCACAAAAAACAAGGACTCAAATGACTATATCAGCAGAAATTTAGAAAAATTATAGCTCTAAAAATAAAGTGATGCAACTGTTATAGAAAAATAATTTTTTTTTTAGTATTTGATAGCTGCTAGACATACAATAACAAAACAACATATATCTGGTATTACTGCATCGCACTGTCCCAAAAAATAAAGCCATTTATTTACTTATACCTTATGGCGAACGCCACAAAAAATAAACAAAAGCAATTCTTAGCCTGCTGTTGATTTGTTTATTCTTCTTCCCAAAGATTTGTGTTCAAAAAGGCAAATTACACTGTTAGGCCGTGTTAAAATTAAATATTTGAGGTTAAACAACATTTTTGTGATAAAAATGTATTTTTTTAATTTAATTTTTAACAGCTTAATGTTATAAACTTCTGTGGAGCGCCTGGAGGTTCAAGGTGCTCACCAAACAGCTAGAAAAATTCCTTGAGGAATCTAGTATCCAAAATTAGATCAGTTGTTTCTGATTTCCACTACTTAGGCACATCAGGGGCTCTCCAGACATGACATGGCATCTGCTATCTAAATAAGACAACTGTACGCTCTAAAATTCACATGGCTGGGCACAATCTATGGGCACTTAAATGTCAGATTTCCATTTTTGCTCTGCAACATTCAATGCTGCTTGCTTCTGGATAACACTAATGGAGTCAAAATCATCACTACACTTGTAGAATAATTTCCCAAGGGATCTAGTTTTCAAAATAGGGTCACATATAGGGGGGTTTAACTGTTTAGCCACATCAGGGTCTCTCCAAATATGACATGGTAATTCTGCTAATAAAACCAGACAATTTTGCTTTTAAAAAGTCAAATGTCACTCCTTCCCTTCCGATCCCTGCCGTGCCACCAAACACTAGATTTCCAGAACATTTGGGATATCGATGTACTGAGGAGAAATTGCACAACAAAATGTATAGTGTATTTACCCTTGAGAAAATGCAAAATTTGGAGCTAAAGTATTTTTTTTGTGGGGAAAAAGTAAAATATTTATTTATTCCTTCCCCATTGCTTTAGTTCCTGTGTAGTACAGGGTTAATTAACTTCTTGGACATGATTTTGAGTAGTTTGAGCTATTCAGTTTTCAGAATGGTGTCACTGTTGGGTATTTTCTCTCACATAGGCTCCTCAAAGTCACTTCAAATGTGATGTGGTTCCTAAAAAAATGGTTTTGTAAATTTTACTGGAAAAATGAGAAATTGCTGATAAACGTCTAACCCTTTTAACTTCCTAACAAAAAGAATGAAGTTTCAAAAATGTTGTAGCTGTAAAGTAGACATGTGATAAATGTTAACTTTTAACTATTTTGTGTGACATAACTCTTTGGTGTAAGAGTATAAAAATTCAAATCGCCAGCTCTGATGAGAAGTGACAGGTCGGCAAGTCAATGCGCATTGCAAGGAGAGAACAAATGAGAATAGACCAAAATAGCCCCCGGAACTGAAGTCATTCATTGCCCCCTTACAATGCACACTGACTATGCCTTCTCTTGCTGTCTCATCATGTCTCATTAGAGCCAGCTATGGAGTGCATTGTAACTGTTCGTATTGCACAGTGACAAGATCCTTCTGAACATACATTAAAATTAACAACCAATGCATGCTCAGTAGACCAGGGATTAGGCCAGGCCCTGTTGTAGTTTTTGGAAGGGAGTAGAGGATGCAGCAGTGAATATTGCGTCTGTCCACTGATTTGAATATCCCAGCATGCACTGGCATTCTCAAGCAAAGCATTACACAAGAAGTAGTGAAAGAAATAAAGCATTGAACTAGTGTAGTGAGGCAACTAAAGGGACATTTTAGTATAATGAAAAAAGAGTTTTCAGCTCACCTGATAATAGAATCCCCTTGTCCTTCTTCAAGGAATGGTGCGAAGAGGTCAGTTCCGTGTCCAAGAGGTGAGGTCCAAAAGCATTAGAATTTTTTTTTTCCAGCAACACGTTCGATTAATTCCTTAAAAAGTAATTTATTTTCAAAGATTAAAAAAACACTAGGTTGTATGGCTATCTATAAGAATACATAAAACATGTCTTACGCCTTTTGAACCCAGTGGGTTCTTAATCCTTAATGATCTTGGATTAAGAACCCACTGGGTTCACAACTGGTAACATGTGTTTTATGTTTTCTTATGGATATCCATACAACCTAGTGTTGTTTTAATCTTTGGAAATAAATGGCTTTTTAAGGAATTAAGTGAAAGTGTTGCTGTAAAAAAAAAATCTAACATTTTAATATAAGTATATTTGTAAAAAAATGAGATTATGTCACTAAATAGATAAAGAGTTAGGATTAAAATAAATGTTAGTTTCAGGATACTCATTACATGGTAGATCACTTCCCTTTAAATACTTTCCAAAGTTAAATGCAGAAAAGTAAAGCTTTATGACCACCTGATTTACTGTAGAAATAATGAAAACATTCTGTTCTGATACGCTTCTGTTTTCTTTTTACTCTTTAATTCCCCAGGAGACTGCATGTATGCATTGTGGCATGGCCTAGATTATACGCTGTATGTCCTTTTTACATGCCTGATAAATTGACCTCAATGATCCCGAGAGCTTGTTTCTCTTTAAAGCTTCAGTTATACAATAATAGAATCTATTCAACTTAGCTAATGTTCATTTCCATTAAAAACGACTTTCTTTACTACCTAACAAGTTAAGCTTTAATATGTTTAAATCATTGCCTCGTAAAGCTAGGCAAAAATCATCTGTTTCCTCTACTGGGGATTTTCCATTGGATTTCTTTCACAACCTATTGACTAATTTACTGCAGATAAATAGCTATGAAAAAAACTAAGAATGAACAGTATACAATTGCATAATTATAAGGTTAGGCTACAATTCTTTTTTATACATCTAAATAATTTGTAATGTGTAATATGAGCCCATTTTTAATGTTTAGTTTTTACTTTTTTACCTTTCTATAATATGTTACTTATGAATATTGCAGTTGTAGTATTTTCTACTAGATTTATGCTGTGATAATTCAGTACAAACTTGGATAAATGTTTTGAATTGTAAAAAAAGTTAGATACTTTTAAAGAGATTTTCTACTTTTAGAAATGCAATCTCCCAAGCATTTGTATAATGTAATATAACAAAGTCAGATAGAACTCATGCTCCAAATCTCCAGTGTAGACTTCCCATCACTGCTTTGGTCTCTGTATTTTGTGACTTGCAACAGGGAGATCATGTCAACAGGTCACATCACCACTGAGAGCTGTTGAGCTCAGTGACTGGCTGCAGCGGTGATGTGCGATGTTGATGAAATGTCACCAAAACAAGGAGACCGGAATAGTGGCTAAGTGTATGTTGGAGTGGGAAAGGGTGAGTATTGTTAGCTAACTATGCTATTTTAGATTACTGGAATCATTTAGGGTCCTCTTTTCTAATATTTGAAAACCACATTAAAGTGGTGATCCGAAGGCCAAAGAAACTTTAATCTGAATTGAAATCTAATAAGTGCTGTAATCTAGTCTAAATTCTAATATGTATACTTTGCCGGCTGAGTTTAGTAGTAAGAAACCTGTAACAGAGCAGGAAGCTCTGTAAATGAGTAGTGTCAGGATATCTGGGGTTCAGAGACCAGCATTACTTGCAAATGACAATATCCTGGCACTGCTCTAAAAGTCCACCAGGCTCTGTCGAAGGGTCCTTACTACTGTACTGAGCCTGTAACACAGAATACGTTGTCATTGTGCACTTCAGACAATGAAAGCACTCACGGATAAAGAAACGACTAGCCCAGCCCCTAAAACAATCCTCACTGATACCGCTTAATTGCAGGCATAGGGCAGATGCTGCAGTATTAATTGCAGGCTCTGACCTCTTATGACGATTTGGTGTGTCCCAAGACACACTGGGATTCTCAACTGAAGCATCATCAGACAGAAAGCAGGGAAAAAATACAATAGCAGTTAGATTGGGAACAGCAGGGAATTGTTAATGCAGGCATATAAGAAATTAGTTTAGAGTATGGCACTAAATAAAGAGAGATTTAGAATAAATTTTATTTGGCCTTCAGACCACCCCTTTAAGCCAGAATAAAAAAAATGTAGATGTTGTTTACTATATGAAGAATAGCATGTTTCAGAAAAGTAAAAAAGTAATAAATTCAATATTGACATTTTGAAACCTTTTTCCATCAAACCATTGATATTCAATATTAGCAGATTTATATATCAATACAGCACCATAAAAGTAAAGCGGGCTTTACACGCTACGACATCGCTAATGCGGAGTCGTTGGGGTCACGGAATTCGTGACGCACATCCGGCCGCATTAGCGATGCTGTTGCGTGTGACATCGATTAGCGATTTTGCATCGTTGCAAAACAGTGAAAAATCGCTAATCGGCGACATGGGGGTCCATTCCCAATTATCGTTACTTCAGCAGTAACGAGGTTGTTCCTCGTTCCTGCGGCATCACACATCGCTGCGTGTGACGCCGCAGGAGCGAGGAACGTCTCCCTACCTGCCTCCCGGCCGCTATGCGGAAGGAAGGAGGTGGGCGGGATATTACGTCCCGCTCATCTCCGCCCCTCCGCTGCGATTGGGCGGCGGTTCAGTGACGTCGCTGTGACGCCGCACGGACCGCCCCCTTAGAAAGGAGGCGGTTCGCCGGTCACAGCGACGTCGCCGGACAGGTAAGTATGTGTGACGGCTCTGGGCGATGTTGTGCGCCACGGGCAGCGATATGCCCGTGTCGCGCAACAGATGGGGGCGGGTACGCACACTAGCGATATCGGGACCGATATCGCAGTGTGTAAAGTAGCCTTAAGTGTGGGTATGCTTATGCTAAGGCAGCACAATCAGCAGCAGATATTAGCTGCATTAAATAGCTGAGAATCTACTGTAACTGCTCGGGTTGGTGTGAACTCAGTTCCAGTTTTTTAATCCATTAGAAGTTCAACAGCACCCACAGGAAGCAACTGCATGGTGTCAATGGAGTTCCATGTTCTAAATAAAGCTCCCATGATATTGTCTGTCCCTTCAGTAAAACAGTAACAATAAATTATACTCTTCAGTGCAAAAGTACGGCAATATACTAAACAAAATGACCCTTTTACTAATTTTTATTTTGCAGAGAGGAACAGTAGTGGAGCCTGGCCATAGAACTGATTGACCACCCCTTTCTCACATTATTTTAGACTACTGAGTGCTAACAACGTAGTCTCTTACCTCCTTTTTTCCGGCATATACCTTCTTCCCTACTTCCTTACCTGAACAAAGTGATCACATGGTCAAAGGGTTGCCACTCACCAGATTAAAATTTGCTTACATTGAATGCTTCAGCAACAAAGCATGCTTCAGTCACTTTCTGTACCTCTTAAGTCTCTAAATCAATGATCAGGCACCAAAGCCCTGGGAAAAGATGAGAGTATCTGCAGTCATCCCTTAATGGAAAAAGAAACAGAAAAAAAATAAGAAGTATGAAACAATCTCCAGTACCTTAGACTGTTGTCTCCAACCTAGACCTACACGTTTTCAAAAGGAGTAATAGGTAGAGGTGAGTGGATAGAGATGAGTGGACTTGTGGAAGTTTGGTTCAGGGGGTTCAACAGGACTTTAGATAAAGTTCAGTTTGAGACTCGGACTTGACCTGAACCCCAATGAAAGTCACTAAATGGGCAGTTCTGGTCTTCGATCTCATGCAGGCAGCCAGAAACAGAAGGGTGGGAGGGTTTCCATTTTTTTTGTTTGTGCACACTACATCCGATTACACTGTTTTTATCCCTGCAAACACTGCAATCGGCTCGCACTGGGCTGAGTATCAAGCGTATTCAAACACAGCAATGCTTAGAAGAGTGGTTTGATACATAAAGCACCTGAACTCCGAAGCCGAACTCTGTTTTTTTAGTAAAGTCTGTGTTTTGGTATGAACACTGAACACCGCACCTTTGGTTTGCTTATCTCTATTCGGTTCGTGTTCGCTGAGTTGTTTTGCCAAATTTACCAAATACGACTTTAAAGCAGGCAGTTAACCTATTTTTATTATAAAGGTTAATATAAAAAACAAAATTAAAGGAAAAGTATGCTATTGAGCACACTTTTGTATATTGAACTTACAAAGGTTAAGTAGTTACATCACCAAGGAGATTTTTAACATCATCTGTCTGGAAATTCAGTTGGAAAAGCACGGTAAAGACAAAGAACTCCTAGAGGTCCCAAAACTGAACCAGGTGTTCCACAGACACAGGTACATAAAGAGCTTCTGTTATTGTAATTTCTCTGAGTTTAAATAGTTGCTTGCACAATATTACGCAAGTCTTAAAGTTAATGTGCTGTACGTCTAGTTTACCTTTGTCCTCCAGTGGCGAGCCTTTGGAATTAGATGAATCGGAGACACAAGGCAAATATCAGACACTGGGACAATAAACCCACACAATTCAAAAATCTCAAAAATCACGTAAGTCAACAGCGAATATTTTGGTTTAATATATCACAAGGTTTTCTCACAATGAGCACATTGTCTATCAACAACATGTTATAGTTTAACATAATGTATGGATTAAACATATCCCTTTTTATATTTGCACTATAATCTACCTTTGGCTATTAGAGTCATACATTATTTTTACAGGGTACCATACCCTAAGGGCATGGTTTTATTGGATGATTAACATAGTGAAAGTATACACTGTATACAACAACACAAAGCAATACATGCACAAATTATAGCAAAAATTACTCCTAATATATAGCGCATGTATCCAAAATCAGGTAACCAAGGATATAGCCAGTTCCACCATTTACTATCATCTTGTATAATGTGATTAATATCAGCATATAATTGATATATTTTGGAATGTAGATCTTTACTGTAATCAGATAGGTTAAAGCAACACATACTTTCAAATTCTTGTCATCCATGATTATGAGCTAACAGTAAGTAACATATTGTTGCTCTACTTTGCAAAATAACCTTTGAATAGCTTTGTATATCTAGTAGAATGTCTTCCAGTGCTCTACTTGTGGCATTTAGAAATTTAGCCACAAGAACATTGGGCTATTGGTTTAGTAGCATATGCTGCTACAGCGGGAGTTCCTTCAATTATTAGGGAGAATCCCAGTATCTCTAATTCAGTTAACAATTTTACATATTGTGTATATGATGGAGAGGTCACTTTTATAGCTCACATCTTTTCCTCCTCTCATACTTTTGTACTTTTTATCTGAATGAGAGCCACAAAATATAGCAATCTCTCCATCTCCTGTCTGATTCTGTATTTTTAATTGTTAACATCTTCAATTTAGTTTCTGTTTGGTTTTCCATAAGGCCACATTTTGCATGGTTGGTCTTTCTAGTTTCGATCTGAAGATTTGCTTGGGTACTCACAGAAGTTGAAAGGACCATGCATATGGTAGCGCCAATTATTCAACATTTCCAGATTTTGATTTCAAGGAACAAAAATACAGATATTCACTGTCAGTTGGGACATGTTCCCACTTATCTTGTTTGGGTTTCATAACTAACAACACATTGTTTGCTCCTTCAGCAAGGACTTCAGCAAGTTCTGAAGAACCTTTGTCACCCAGTTGTTTCACCCAAATTTGTACACATTCATTGATAGAATGTGAAGATTCAAATTATTTATCATCTCTGACTGTCAAAACTGTAGGCTCCCTTCCTCTGATCATCTGCATTTTAGAAAATAGTACCAGCAACTGGGCTATCTTATCTCCCTTCTGTGTTAGCAAGTCAATTTCTCCACTATTCATTAGAAGTACAGTATCTTAATTTCTCCTTGATAATCCTGATCTATCACTAATTCCCCTACCCGAATTTGAAGGCCAAACTTGACCTTGGGGCCAAAAAGGTGGTGTCACACACAGCGACAGTGACAACGACGTCACTACTAAGTCACCATTTTCTGTGACGTAGCAGCAACGTCCCGTCGCTGTCGCTGTGTGTGACATCCAGCAACGACCTGGCCCCTGCTGTGAGGTCGCCGGTCGTTGCTGAATGTCCTGCTTCATTTTTTGGATGTTGCTTTACCGCTGTGAAGCACATATCGCTGTGTGTGGCAGCAAGAGAGCGACAAACTGAAGCGAGCAGGGAGACGGCTTCTGGCAGCCTGCGGTTGTTACGAACCGGCGTCGCCATAGCCGCAAGCAGCCTGCTGCGGTTCCTGTTGCGCCCAGGCGCCGGCTGCCGTTCTTGGCCGTGCCTCGGGTCGTCCAGTTGGGTGTTCCTTCCACCACGTCTAAGTGTGGAGAGGCGGCTAGTGCGCATGCGTGCGCCGAATTACCCCAGCCAGAGTCTAAGCCCGGTGTTTTGCCTAGTGAGCATGCTCAGCCTGATTGTGTTATGTCTGAGACTAAGTCCTCAGTTCAGGCTACTGAGCATGCTCCCACAATTAACCCTAACAGCCTCTTTGCACAGGTACTTGGACTTCGTCCTGTGTCGAAGTTCTGGGATGTACCTACTGAGCATGCTCAAACTGATAGTCTGCTTTCTGAGCCTGTTGCTCAGGCTACTGGGCATGCTCAGGCACTTAGTGCACCAGAGGCTAGGTCCGGTAAGGACCTCACTGAGCATGTCCGTGAGGTGGCAGGCCCTGATAGGGCAGAGGGTGTCAGGTGTCCTGATGACGTGGCAACTCCGGACTGGCTCGCAGAGGCCCGCCCCTATGATCTGTCACCTCAGTATTGGTCATCAGACGATGACTGGTGAAGTGTTTGGGGCGTGGCTGCCATGAGGTCATCAATGACGTGGCGGTTCCGGATAGGTCGCATGTGACGTCACTGATGACATGGCACTCTGCTATTGGACCTTGGTGGTTCCACCCTGGGTTTGGGGCGGACCCAGGTTATAAAAGGGGCTGGAGACAACATGGAGGTGCGCAGTCTTCACTTTTGCTCAGTCAGAGCACACCTCCATGTTAGAGCCTCATTGCGGCATAAGCCTATGTTGGGAAGCGGTAGGTAGGGTTAGGCGAACGGTGCCTGTCACGCCAAGATTCGTGGCTCGGCACATCAGGGTCAGGCGCCGTGCTTCCCTCCTGCCGTTCCAGTCTTGCTATAGCAGCCCAGTGGCGTTAACTGGGCTGCGGCTGCTGTGCTTCCTGTCCGATTGTGCCCCCTATGCACACGGACAACGCACCTGTTGCGCCACCTGTCCGATTGTGCCTCCTACGCATACGGACAACGCACCTGTTGCGCCACCTGTCCGATTGTGCCTCCTACGCACACGGACAACGCACCTGCTGCGCCACCTGTCCGATTGTGCCCCCTACGCACACGGACAACGCACCTGCTGCGCCACCTGTCCGGTTGTGCCCCCTACGCACACGGACAGCGTACCCCAGGACCCCTGTGGAGTTAACAGGGTGTTCCTTATCCTCCTCGGCTTCCCGGTCAACGCTACTGGTGTACCCATCTGGCCTGACGTGTCCTACACACACGTGGCCAGTCGAGAGGTGGCCAGAAACGCTAATCGGAGGACCGCTCGGCCTGACGTGTCCTACACACGTGGCCAACAGGGCGCTTTCGTGGCGGTCTTCCGGTCAACGCTACCTTGTTACAACCCGGCCTGACGTGTTTCCTGCACACGTGGTTGGTGTAGCGCTAGGTGCACCAAAACGCTAATCGGGTTGTCGTCCGGTCTGACGTGTCCCAACACACGTGACTGGTTCCCAGAGTTCCTGGGTTATCTCAGAGCCATCCAGCTCTATAGTCTCCGCCTAACCCTCAGGTGCCAGCAGCTCTTTTGTCATCTGGAGCACGGTGGGCCCCGACTGGCGATTAGGATATATACCCCCTGGTCCTAATCTGCCGGTCCCCCCGTAACAGCGGTAAGCTGTAACCAAGGTAAACATCGGGAAACCAAGCAAAGTGCTTCGCTGGTTACCCGATATTTACCTTGGTTACTAGCGTCCGCCGCTCTCAGGCTGCCAGTGCCGGCTCCCTGCTCCCTGCACGTGTAGCCAGAGTACCCATTGGGTAAATAAGTAAAGGTTTGCTTAATAACCCGATGTGTACTCTGGCTAGGAGTGCAGGGAGCCAGCCGTAAGCGGTGTGCGCTGGAAACCAAGTTAGATATCGGGTAACCAGCGAAGCATTTTGCTTGGTTACCCGATATTTACCTTAGTTACCAAGCGCAGCATAGCTTCCACGCGTCATTGCTGGCTGGGGGCTGGTCACTGGTCGCTGGTGAGATCTGCCTGTTTGACAGCTCACCAGCGACCATGTAATGACGCAGCAGCGATCCTGAGAAGGTAGGTCGTCAGTCGTGATCGCACATTTGGGTGGTTTTGCATTTTTGTGTGCACTGTGCAGGATAAGCTTTTATATTACTTACCAGCTGCAGTACCCAGCATTACCCGGGATAATAACTAAGTGTCTATCTGTCTCTCTCCTACTCTCCCTCTTTCCCACTCTCATTTTCTCCCTCTTTGTCTATCTCCTTCTCTGTTTGTCTCCCTCTTTGACTCTGTGTGCATCTCTCTGTCTCTCGCTGTTGCTCTCTGTGTTTGTCTCTGTGTCTGTCTCTCTCCATGTCTGCTTGTCTGTCTTCCTCTATCTCTCTATCTGTCTCTCTTTATAGCTCTCTCTCTGTCTGTCTGGCTCTGTTTCTCTCTCTGTCTCTGTCTGTCTATCACTCTGCCTCTCTCTGTCTCTCTTCCTATCCATCTTTCTCTGTATCTCTGGCTCTTTCTCTATCCATCTTTATCTCTGTCTCTCTCTGTCTCTCTCCTTGTCTGCCTCTCTCTTTGTCTCTGTTTTTGTCTTTCTCTCTGTCTCTCTGTCTGTCTCCATTATCTCCATCTCTCTGTGTGTCTCTTGCTATCCATCTCTATCTCTTTGTCTCTCCATCTCTGTTTCTCTGTCTCTGTTTCTCTGTCTGTATCTTTGTTTGTTTGACTCTCTCTGTCTTTCTGTCTCTGTCTCTCTCTGTCTCTCTGTCTTTCTCTATCTTTTGGTCTTTCTCTCTCTGTCTCTGTATCTCTCCCTGTCTGCTTCTCTATTTGTCTCTCTCAGTCTCTCTGTCTGTCTCTCTCTGTTTCTCTCTGTCTCTTTGTTTCTCTCTATCTTTCTCTTTCTATCACTATGTTTCTCTCCCTGTCTGCCTCTCTTTGTCTCTCTCTATATCTGTCTCCCTGTCTGTCTCAATCTTTCTATATGTCTCTCTGTTTCTCTCACTGTCTCTCTGTCTGTCTGTCTCTTTCCCTGTCTGTCTCTCTATCCGTCTCTCTTCCGAAGTCATATTAACTGACACATAAGCTGTTTTAAACTAAGAATGCCTATGGCAACCAATCAGAGCTCCTATTAATGACTTGTAGCAAAATAGAAGCAGAACTGTGAGTGTGTTTCTTTGTGTGTGTGTGTGTCTATTTATGTGTGTCTCTTTCTGTGTGTGAGTCTGTTTCTATGTGTGTGTGTCTCTTTGTGTGTGTCTCTTTCTCTGTCCATTCATTTAGCTGACAAATACACACACACACACGCGCACACACACACACACGCGCACACACACACACACTCACACACACACACACACAGCTTTATAAATTAGATCTACTTACTAGAGATGAGCGAACCGGTCCCGGTTCGGCTCGAGGCGGTTCGCCGAACGGGGGGTCTGGCTCGAGTTCGGCTCGTCGAACGTTCGACGAACCGAACTCGAGCCCATAGGAAACAATGGCAGGCAATCACAAACACAGTAAAACACCTAGAAAACACCCTGAAAGGTGTCCAAAAGGTGACAAACAACTCACAACATAACACAAACACATGGGAAAGTGACAAGGACATATACTCATGTGAAAACAAAACAGCTGGACAAGGAAAAAGAGGGAGACACACAGATATATGAGTATATGCAAAGAAACATCGATTCCATTATTGTGCAACTTGAGCCCTGCTCATTTTAGGCTTCCAATCTGGATAAATTGCCTGAGCTCGCCACGTACGCCTTGAGGATCTTGTCGTGTCCTGCAGCCAGCGTTCTCTCGGAACCTGTCTTCAGTGCTGCTGGGGGTCTGCTGGCAGATAAGCACACGTGTCTGTCCACTGACAATGTGGACCTGGCTCTCAGAGGACTTTTCTTCCCCTGGGTCAGCCAGGGGAGGCGAAAGGCACGCGTATTTTTGAGAGTGCTTCATGCAAAGCATCTTTTTCTTTTTCAAAAGGGGGCTCAACCGATGCCAGTCAAGTGGGGTGTGTGTGGCCCAGTTAGTGGCAACGAGGGAGACTGTGGTTGGAGTCCCCTCGCTGTGTCTCTAAAAGAACCAAGATGAACAAGTCATGGCTCTCAGAGGACTTTTCTTCCCCTGGGTCAGCCAGGGGACGGGAAAGGCACGCGTATTTTTGAGAGTGCTTCATGCAAAGCATCTTTTTCTTTTTCAAAAGGGGGCTCAACCGATGCCAGTCAAGTGGGGTGTGTGTGGCCCAGTTAGTGGCAACGAGGGAGACTGTGGTTGGAGTCCCCTCGCTGTGTCTCTAAAAGAACCAAGATGAACAAGTCATGGCTCTCAGAGGACTTTTCTTCCCCTGGGTCAGCCAGGGGACGGGAAAGGCACGCGTATTTTTGAGAGTGCTTCATGCAAAGCATCTTTTTCTTTGTCAAAAGGGGGGCTCAACCGATGCCAGTCAAGTGGGGTGTGTGTGGCCCAGTTAGTGGCAACGAGGGAGACTGTGGTTGGAGTCCCCTCGCTGTGTCTCTAAAAGAACCAAGATGAACAAGTCATGGCTCTCAGAGGACTTTTCTTCCCCTGGGTCAGCCAGGGGACGGGAAAGGCACGCGTATTTTTGAGAGTGCTTCATGCAAAGCATCTTTTTCTTTTTCAAAAGGGGGCTCAACCGATGCCAGTCAAGTGGGGTGTGTGTGGCCCAGTTAGTGGCAACGAGGGAGACTGTGGTTGGAGTCCCCTCGCTGTGTCTCTAAAAGAACCAAGATGAACAAGTCATGGCTCTCAGAGGACTTTTCTTCCCCTGGGTCAGCCAGGGGACGGGAAAGGCACGCGTATTTTTGAGAGTGCTTCATGCAAAGCATCTTTTTCTTTTTCAAAAGGGGGCTCAACCGATGCCAGTCAAGTGGGGTGTGTGTGGCCCAGTTAGTGGCAACGAGGGAGACTGTGGTTGGAGTCCCCTCGCTGTGTCTCTAAAAGAACCACTTTTCTTCCCCTGGGTCAGCCAGGGGACGGGAAAGGCACGCGTATTTTTGAGAGTGCTTCATGCAAAGCATCTTTTTCTTTTTCAAAAGGGGGCTCAACCGATGCCAGTCAAGTGGGGTGTGTGTGGCCCAGTTAGTGGCAACGAGGGAGACTGTGGTTGGAGTCCCCTCGCTGTGTCTCTAAAAGAACCAAGATGAACAAGTCATGGCTCTCAGAGGACTTTTCTTCCCCTGGGTCAGCCAGGGGACGGGAAAGGCACGCGTATTTTTGAGAGTGCTTCATGCAAAGCATCTTTTTCTTTTTCAAAAGGGGGCTCAACCGATGCCAGTCAAGTGGGGTGTGTGTGGCCCAGTTAGTGGCAACGAGGGAGACTGTGGTTGGAGTCCCCTCGCTGTGTCTCTAAAAGAACCAAGATGAACAAGTCATGGCTCTCAGAGGACTTTTCTTCCCCTGGGTCAGCCAGGGGACGGGAAAGGCACGCGTATTTTTGAGAGTGCTTCATGCAAAGCATCTTTTTCTTTTTCAAAAGGGGGCTCAACCGATGCCAGTCAAGTGGGGTGTGTGTGGCCCAGTTAGTGGCAACGAGGGAGACTGTGGTTGGAGTCCCCTCGCTGTGTCTCTAAAAGAACCAAGATGAACAAGTCATGGCTCTCAGAGGACTTTTCTTCCCCTGGGTCAGCCAGGGGACGGGAAAGGCACGCGTATTTTTGAGAGTGCTTCATGCAAAGCATCTTTTTCTTTTTCAAAAGGGGGCTCAACCGATGCCAGTCAAGTGGGGTGTGTGTGGCCCAGTTAGTGGCAACGAGGGAGACTGTGGTTGGAGTCCCCTCGCTGTGTCTCTAAAAGAACCAAGATGAACAAGTCATGGCTCTCAGAGGACTTTTCTTCCCCTGGGTCAGCCAGGGGACGGGAAAGGCACGCGTATTTTTGAGAGTGCTTCATGCAAAGCATCTTTTTCTTTTTCAAAAGGGGGCTCAACCGATGCCAGTCAAGTGGGGTGTGTGTGGCCCAGTTAGTGGCAACGAGGGAGACTGTGGTTGGAGTCCCCTCGCTGTGTCTCTAAAAGAACCAAGATGAACAAGTCATGGCTCTCAGAGGACTTTTCTTCCCCTGGGTCAGCCAGGGGACGGGAAAGGCACGCGTATTTTTGAGAGTGCTTCATGCAAAGCATCTTTTTCTTTGTCAAAAGGGGGGCTCAACCGATGCCAGTCAAGTGGGGTGTGTGTGGCCCAGTTAGTGGCAACGAGGGAGACTGTGGTTGGAGTCCCCTCGCTGTGTCTCTAAAAGAACCAAGATGAACAAGTCATGGCTCTCAGAGGACTTTTCTTCCCCTGGGTCAGCCAGGGGACGGGAAAGGCACGCGTATTTTTGAGAGTGCTTCATGCAAAGCATCTTTTTCTTTTTCAAAAGGGGGCTCAACCGATGCCAGTCAAGTGGGGTGTGTGTGGCCCAGTTAGTGGCAACGAGGGAGACTGTGGTTGGAGTCCCCTCGCTGTGTCTCTAAAAGAACCAAGATGAACAAGTCATGGCTCTCAGAGGACTTTTCTTCCCCTGGGTCAGCCAGGGGACGGGAAAGGCACGCGTATTTTTGAGAGTGCTTCATGCAAAGCATCTTTTTCTTTTTCAAAAGGGGGCTCAACCGATGCCAGTCAAGTGGGGTGTGTGTGGCCCAGTTAGTGGCAACGAGGGAGACTGTGGTTGGAGTCCCCTCGCTGTGTCTCTAAAAGAACCACTTTTCTTCCCCTGGGTCAGCCAGGGGACGGGAAAGGCACGCGTATTTTTGAGAGTGCTTCATGCAAAGCATCTTTTTCTTTTTCAAAAGGGGGCTCAACCGATGCCAGTCAAGTGGGGTGTGTGTGGCCCAGTTAGTGGCAACGAGGGAGACTGTGGTTGGAGTCCCCTCGCTGTGTCTCTAAAAGAACCAAGATGAACAAGTCATGGCTCTCAGAGGACTTTTCTTCCCCTGGGTCAGCCAGGGGACGGGAAAGGCACGCGTATTTTTGAGAGTGCTTCATGCAAAGCATCTTTTTCTTTTTCAAAAGGGGGCTCAACCGATGCCAGTCAAGTGGGGTGTGTGTGGCCCAGTTAGTGGCAACGAGGGAGACTGTGGTTGGAGTCCCCTCGCTGTGTCTCTAAAAGAACCAAGATGAACAAGTCATGGCTCTCAGAGGACTTTTCTTCCCCTGGGTCAGCCAGGGGACGGGAAAGGCACGCGTATTTTTGAGAGTGCTTCATGCAAAGCATCTTTTTCTTTTTCAAAAGGGGGCTCAACCGATGCCAGTCAAGTGGGGTGTGTGTGGCCCAGTTAGTGGCAACGAGGGAGACTGTGGTTGGAGTCCCCTCGCTGTGTCTCTAAAAGAACCAAGATGAACAAGTCATGGCTCTCAGAGGACTTTTCTTCCCCTGGGTCAGCCAGGGGACGGGAAAGGCACGCGTATTTTTGAGAGTGCTTCATGCAAAGCATCTTTTTCTTTTTCAAAAGGGGGCTCAACCGATGCCAGTCAAGTGGGGTGTGTGTGGCCCAGTTAGTGGCAACGAGGGAGACTGTGGTTGGAGTCCCCTCGCTGTGTCTCTAAAAGAACCAAGATGAACAAGTCATGGCTCTCAGAGGACTTTTCTTCCCCTGGGTCAGCCAGGGGACGGGAAAGGCACGCGTATTTTTGAGAGTGCTTCATGCAAAGCATCTTTTTCTTTTTCAAAAGGGGGCTCAACCGATGCCAGTCAAGTGGGGTGTGTGTGGCCCAGTTAGTGGCAACGAGGGAGACTGTGGTTGGAGTCCCCTCGCTGTGTCTCTAAAAGAACCAAGATGAACAAGTCATGGCTCTCAGAGGACTTTTCTTCCCCTGGGTCAGCCAGGGGACGGGAAAGGCACGCGTATTTTTGAGAGTGCTTCATGCAAAGCATCTTTTTCTTTGTCAAAAGGGGGGCTCAACCGATGCCAGTCAAGTGGGGTGTGTGTGGCCCAGTTAGTGGCAACGAGGGAGACTGTGGTTGGAGTCCCCTCGCTGTGTCTCTAAAAGAACCAAGATGAACAAGTCATGGCTCTCAGAGGACTTTTCTTCCCCTGGGTCAGCCAGGGGACGGGAAAGGCACGCGTATTTTTGAGAGTGCTTCATGCAAAGCATCTTTTTCTTTTTCAAAAGGGGGCTCAACCGATGCCAGTCAAGTGGGGTGTGTGTGGCCCAGTTAGTGGCAACGAGGGAGACTGTGGTTGGAGTCCCCTCGCTGTGTCTCTAAAAGAACCAAGATGAACAAGTCATGGCTCTCAGAGGACTTTTCTTCCCCTGGGTCAGCCAGGGGACGGGAAAGGCACGCGTATTTTTGAGAGTGCTTCATGCAAAGCATCTTTTTCTTTTTCAAAAGGGGGCTCAACCGATGCCAGTCAAGTGGGGTGTGTGTGGCCCAGTTAGTGGCAACGAGGGAGACTGTGGTTGGAGTCCCCTCGCTGTGTCTCTAAAAGAACCACTTTTCTTCCCCTGGGTCAGCCAGGGGACGGGAAAGGCACGCGTATTTTTGAGAGTGCTTCATGCAAAGCATCTTTTTCTTTTTCAAAAGGGGGCTCAACCGATGCCAGTCAAGTGGGGTGTGTGTGGCCCAGTTAGTGGCAACGAGGGAGACTGTGGTTGGAGTCCCCTCGCTGTGTCTCTAAAAGAACCAAGATGAACAAGTCATGGCTCTCAGAGGACTTTTCTTCCCCTGGGTCAGCCAGGGGACGGGAAAGGCACGCGTATTTTTGAGAGTGCTTCATGCAAAGCATCTTTTTCTTTTTCAAAAGGGGGCTCAACCGATGCCAGTCAAGTGGGGTGTGTGTGGCCCAGTTAGTGGCAACGAGGGAGACTGTGGTTGGAGTCCCCTCGCTGTGTCTCTAAAAGAACCAAGATGAACAAGTCATGGCTCTCAGAGGACTTTTCTTCCCCTGGGTCAGCCAGGGGACGGGAAAGGCACGCGTATTTTTGAGAGTGCTTCATGCAAAGCATCTTTTTCTTTTTCAAAAGGGGGCTCAACCGATGCCAGTCAAGTGGGGTGTGTGTGGCCCAGTTAGTGGCAACGAGGGAGACTGTGGTTGGAGTCCCCTCGCTGTGTCTCTAAAAGAACCAAGATGAACAAGTCATGGCTCTCAGAGGACTTTTCTTCCCCTGGGTCAGCCAGGGGACGGGAAAGGCACGCGTATTTTTGAGAGTGCTTCATGCAAAGCATCTTTTTCTTTGTCAAAAGGGGGGCTCAACCGATGCCAGTCAAGTGGGGTGTGTGTGGCCCAGTTAGTGGCAACGAGGGAGACTGTGGTTGGAGTCCCCTCGCTGTGTCTCTAAAAGAACCAAGATGAACAAGTCATGGCTCTCAGAGGACTTTTCTTCCCCTGGGTCAGCCAGGGGACGGGAAAGGCACGCGTATTTTTGAGAGTGCTTCATGCAAAGCATCTTTTTCTTTGTCAAAAGGGGGGCTCAACCGATGCCAGTCAAGTGGGGTGTGTGTGGCCCAGTTAGTGGCAACGAGGGAGACTGTGGTTGGAGTCCCCTCGCTGTGTCTCTAAAAGAACCAAGATGAACAAGTCATGGCTCTCAGAGGACTTTTCTTCCCCTGGGTCAGCCAGGGGACGGGAAAGGCACGCGTATTTTTGAGAGTGCTTCATGCAAAGCATCTTTTTCTTTTTCAAAAGGGGGCTCAACCGATGCCAGTCAAGTGGGGTGTGTGTGGCCCAGTTAGTGGCAACGAGGGAGACTGTGGTTGGAGTCCCCTCGCTGTGTCTCTAAAAGAACCAAGATGAACAAGTCATGGCTCTCAGAGGACTTTTCTTCCCCTGGGTCAGCCAGGGGACGGGAAAGGCACGCGTATTTTTGAGAGTGCTTCATGCAAAGCATCTTTTTCTTTGTCAAAAGGGGGGCTCAACCGATGCCAGTCAAGTGGGGTGTGTGTGGCCCAGTTAGTGGCAACGAGGGAGACTGTGGTTGGAGTCCCCTCGCTGTGTCTCTAAAAGAACCAAGATGAACAAGTCATGGCTCTCAGAGGACTTTTCTTCCCCTGGGTCAGCCAGGGGACGGGAAAGGCACGCGTATTTTTGAGAGTGCTTCATGCAAAGCATCTTTTTCTTTTTCAAAAGGGGGCTCAACCGATGCCAGTCAAGTGGGGTGTGTGTGGCCCAGTTAGTGGCAACGAGGGAGACTGTGGTTGGAGTCCCCTCGCTGTGTCTCTAAAAGAACCAAGATGAACAAGTCATGGCTCTCAGAGGACTTTTCTTCCCCTGGGTCAGCCAGGGGACGGGAAAGGCACGCGTATTTTTGAGAGTGCTTCATGCAAAGCATCTTTTTCTTTTTCAAAAGGGGGCTCAACCGATGCCAGTCAAGTGGGGTGTGTGTGGCCCAGTTAGTGGCAACGAGGGAGACTGTGGTTGGAGTCCCCTCGCTGTGTCTCTAAAAGAACCAAGATGAACAAGTCATGGCTCTCAGAGGACTTTTCTTCCCCTGGGTCAGCCAGGGGACGGGAAAGGCACGCGTATTTTTGAGAGTGCTTCATGCAAAGCATCTTTTTCTTTTTCAAAAGGGGGCTCAACCGATGCCAGTCAAGTGGGGTGTGTGTGGCCCAGTTAGTGGCAACGAGGGAGACTGTGGTTGGAGTCCCCTCGCTGTGTTTTACATGCTTTTAGAAGGGCATGAAATGGCTTGGAGGTTGACTTTCATCATATGCAAACTGTTGGCTACCAAAATGCTGCCTTTCCAACAACTGTGGTTATAGGCAATGAGGAACATACTGATGAAGATGAGACGCAGATACCCGATTGGGATGACAACTTAAATATTCGGTCAGGGCAAGAAGAAACTCGGTCTGAGGGGTAGGGGAGTGCAAACACAACAATTGATGATTAAGTTCTAGATCACACCTACTGTCAACCCACAGTCAGACACTCGAGGAGGTCAACAGAGGCGGTGGAGGAGGATGCAACCGACGTCGAAGTAACCTGGCGCCTTCCTGGACACAGTCGGAGCACTGGTAGCACGTCTACAACTGCATCCTCAGCCACCACTCTGCCTCTGAGCATTATTCGGGGTGGATCAACAGGTCGCATGGCCTCTAAGCCTTGCCTAGCCAGGTCCTTTTTTGACATAGAAAAAGATCGCCCAAATTATGTGATCTGTAAAATTTGTCATGGTTCTCTTAGTAGAGGTCAAAACCTCAGCAGTTTGACAACTTCTTCCATGAATCGTCACATGAATAAATATCATATGGCCCGATGGGAAGCTCACCGTGCTGCAATGCGGCCTAGCGGAGCGAACCATCCACCGCCTGCCCCTTCCAGTGCATCCGCGCGCTCGTTATCTTCTAGGACTGTGGGGACAGCTGTCACACCTGTTTTTCCACCCACAACTTCCACCACTGTAACCGCAACAGGCAGTTTGCTTGGTAGGTCGTCAGTTGGTTTGGAAGGGGAAACAAGTGAGTGTGTACAGCTCTCTCAGACATCGATAGCACCAACTTTGGATGAAGGCAACATCATGTCTCCGCCTGCACTTTCCTCACAAAGCTGCATTTTTCCAGGGACACCCGACTCAACACCGTCTACACACAGCAGCCAGATCTCTGTCCCTCAGATGTGGTCAAATAAAAGGCCACTTCCTGCGACCCATGACAAAGCGAAGAGGTTGACTCTATCCCTCTGTAAGCTGTTGACTACAGAAATGCTGCCTTTCCGCCTAGTGGACACACAGGATTTTAGAGACCTTATGTCTGTCGCTGTGCCCCAGTACCAGATGCCTAGTCGCCACTACTTCTCTAAGAAAGGTGTGCCCGCGCTACACCAGCATGTCGCACACAACATCACCGCTTCCTTGAGAAACTCTGTGTGTGAACGGGTGCATTTCACCACCGATACTTGGACCAGTAAGCATGGACAGGGACGTTACATGTCGCTGACTGGCCACTGGGTAACTATGGTGATAGATGGTGAAGGGTCTGCTGCACAAGTCTTGCCGTCCCCACGACTTGTGTGTCAATCCTCTGTCTGTCCAAGTTCCGCCACTGCTTCTGCATCCTCCACCTCATCTGGGTCCTCCACCTCCGCCCCAAGCCTGCCTGGTCAGGCCACCAGCGTTCTCACTGCGCAGAAGGAATCACGCACCCCTCATTACTATGCTGGTAGCAGAGCGCAACGGCATCAGGCGGTCTTTAGCTTGACATGTCTTTGAAATAGGAGTCACACAGCGACTGAGTTGTGGGCAGCTCTGGAGACTGATTTTGATAAATGGTTGTCTCCACTCAACCTGCAGCCTGGTAAGGCCGTGTGCGACAATGCTGCAAACCTGGGTGCGGCCCTTCGCCTGGGCAAGGTGACACACGTGCCTTGTATGGCTCACGTGTTTAACCTTGTTGTCCAGCAATTTTTAACACACTATCCCGGCCTAGATGGCCTTCTGACCAGGGCACGGAAACTGTCTGCAGTGCTCACTTCCGCCGTTCAACCGCCGCACCGGAGCGACTTGCATCGCTCCAGAAGTCTTTCGGCCTGCCGGTTCATCGCCTGAAATGCGATGTGGCGACACGCTGGAATTCAACTCTCCACATGTTACAGCGACTGTGGCAGCACCGGCGAGCCCTGGTGCAATACGTCATGATGTATAGCCTGGGCCAACGAGATGCAGAAGTGGGGCAGATCACCCTGATGGAGTGATCTCAGATCAAGGACCTATGCACCCTTCTGCACAGTTTCGACATGGCGACGAATATGTTTAGCGCTGACAATGCCATTATCAGCATGACGATTACAGTCATTTACATGCTGGAGCACACGCTAAACACTATTCGTAGTCAGGGGGTGGGACAACAGGAAGGGGAGGAACTACAGGAGGATTCATATGCGCAAGACACAACAACATCACCAAGGTCCAGACGTTCATCATCACCAACGCGGCAGGCATGGGACCATGGGGGACAGGGATCAACAAGGGCGCATGGTAGCAGGCGACATGTTGAGGAAGGTGCAGGAGGACATGAAGATATGGAGGACGAACTGTCCATGGACATGGAAGACTCAGCAGATGAGGGGGACCTTGGTCAAATTTCAGTTGAAAGAGGTTGGGGGGAGATGACAGAGGAAGAAAGAACGGTTAGCACCTCTATGCCACAAACACAGCGTGGACTTGGTGCGCATGGCTGCGCAAGACACATGAGTGCCTTCTTGTTGCACTACCTCCAACATGACCCTCGTATTGTCAAAATTAGAAGTGATGATGACTACTGGCTTGCCACACTATTAGATCCCCGGGACAAGTCCAAATTTTGTGACATAATTCCACCCATAGAAAGGGACGCACGTATGCAGGAGTATCAGCAGAAGCTGTTACTCGATCTTAGCTCGGCTTTTCCACCAAACAACCGTGCAGGTGAAGGGAGTGATTCTCCCAGTTGTAACTTGACAAACATGGGACGGCCTCGTCATCTTCAACAGTCTACCCGTACCAGTAGGACCGTATCTGGTGCTGGTAACAGCAATTTTATGGAATCTTTTCATAATTTTTTTAGACCCTCCTTTGCAAGGCCACCAGAGACAACAAGTCTGACACATAGTCAACGGATGGAGAGGATGATACAGGAGTATCTCCAAATGAACATCGATGCAATGACTTTGCAAATGGAGCCTTGCTCCTTTTGTGCTTCAAATCTAGAAAAATGTCAAGAGCTCTCCAGTTACGCCTCGAAGATTTTGTCGTGTCCAGCTGCCAGCGTTGTCTCTGAACGTGTCTTCAGTGCTGCTGGGTGTGTGCTGACAGATAAGCGCACGCGTCTGTCCAGTGACAATGTGGACAGACTGACGTTCATCAAAATGAACAAGTCATGGATCCAGAAGGAATTTACTACCCCTGTGTCATCCTGGGGAGAGTAAATGCTTGTGGATTTGGAATGTGCTTGATGCAAATCAAAACATCCTGTTTGCAACTAGGGCACAAGTGCTGCCACTGATAAGGTGTCTGTGTGGGGCACAATTTTTGGAAAAAAAGGGAGACTCCGCTTGGAGTAACCCTTGCTTGCTGTGTTTTTTAAAAATGATACAAGATGAACAGATCTGAAGGCAAGATGAAGCCAACATCATGTCTCCGCCTGCACTTTTCTCACAAACCTGCATTTTTCCAGGGACACCCTACTCAACACCGTCTACAGACAGCAGCCAGATCTCTGTCCCTCAGATGTGGTCAAATAAAAGGCCACTTACTGCGACCCATGACAAAGCTAAGTGGTTGACTCTATCCCTCTGTAAGCTGTTGGCTACCGAAATGCTGCCTTTACGCGTAGTGGACACACAGGATTTTACAGACCTTATGTCTGTCGCTGTGCCCCAGTACCAGATGCCCAATCACCACTGCTTCTCCAAGAAAAGCATGCCCGCGCTACACCGGCATGTCGCACACAACATCACCACTTCCTTGAGAAAATCTGTGTGCGACAGGGTGCATTTCAACACAGATACTTGGACCAGTAAGCATAGACAGGGTCAGTACATGTCACTGACTGGGCACTGGCAAACTATGGTGAGAGATGGAGAAGGGTCTGCTGTACAAGTCTTGCCGTCCCCACGAGTTGTTTCAATCCTTGTTCTGTATGTAGAAGTTAATACACTGCTTCTGCCTCTTCAACCTCGTGTGGGTCCTCTACCTTTGCGCAAACCCTGTGTGGTCAGGCCACCCTTCCTTGCAACTGCGCACAAGGACTACCACACACCTCCTTACTATGCTGGCAGCAGAGCTCAATGCCATCAGGCGGTCAAAGTTTTACTTTGAAATGTATGGGAAATGTGAGTCACACCGCTATTACAGAGAATAGTAGTCAGGCAGGGTCAAAACATTAATTGAGGAACAGGAACAGAATGGGACGGCCAGGACTTAATCAGAAAACAAGCAGAGGTGAAATGCGTATCGGCCAACAAGGTACATAAACAGCAAGCAGGAAAAGTAGTCAGGTAACAAGCACACAAAATCATAAAACTGAACAGGGGGTAAAATTAACCAGAGGTTCATAGCTATGTCTGGCAGTGGTCTGCAGACAGGATGGGCATAAAAAAGGGTGTGGTGTCTTCCCATTGGTTGTAGCTGAATGATGGTATTTCATCTGTGAGATACCCACCAGCTACATTCAGCCAGAGATTCTGCATCTGTCAAGGTAATGCAGCCCAGTGGGTGAGCATAACCTGCGTCCACCTGCGCCGCTGGCATCGACTACTCTCCCATCATCAGCACTATTCATGAAAGGAACACGTTGTCACCTGGCGACCGGAGTACAAATTGACGGAGCGGACTCCGTTGGTGACTTAACAGCCGTGTGCGGCAATGATGCAAACCTGGCTGCGGGCCATCCTCAGGGCAATGTGACACACGTGCCTTTTATGGCTCACGTGTTGATCCGAATTCTCCAGCAATTTTTAAAACACCATCACGGCCTCCATGTCCTTGTGCAGCGGGCACGCTCGCTATGTGCTCACTTCCATCGTGCGCACACAGCAGCTCAACAACTTTCATCACTCCGGAAGTCTTAGGGTCTGGCAGTTAAACGCCGTAAATGCGATGTTCCGACACGCAGGAATTGGAATCTGCACATGTTGCAGCGTGTGTGGCAGCAGCGCAGAGCCCTGCTGAAATACGGTAAGACATATAGCCTGGGATAAGTTGATCCAGAGGTGGTGCCGATCACGCTGCTGGAGTGGTGTCAGATCAAGGACCTATGCACCCTGCTACACAGTTTTGAAATGTCGACGAAGATGTTTAGCACTGGCAATGTCATTCTCAGCGTGACAATTCTGGTCATCTACATGATGGAGCACACTGTAATTATTATTCGGAGTCAGGTGTTGGGACAAGAGGAAGGGGAGGAAGTACAGGAGGAGTCATATGCGGAAGGGATAACAAGATCTACGAGGTCCAGATGGTCAGCGGCACCTATGCGGCAGTCATGGTGAGGGAGAGGGATTAACAAGGGCGCATAGTATCAGCAAAAAGTGTTGATGAAAGTGCAGGAGCCCATGAAGAAATGGAGGACGAACTGGCGATGGGCATGGAAGACTCAGCAGATGAGTGAGAGCTTGCTCACATTTCAGTTGTGCGAGGTTGTGGGTAGAGGGCAGAGGAAGGATGCACGATTCTCACCTCTCTGCCACCAACACACCAAGGACTTGGTCCTCCTGGATGCACAAGACACATGAGCGCCTTCTTGCTGCACTACCTACATGACCCTCGGATTGTATGAATTTGAAGTAATCCTGAATACTGGGTTGCCACACTGTTAGATCCCCGGTACAAGACAAAATTTGGCGAACTAATTCCTGCCATAGAAATAGACGCACGTATACAGGAGTATCTGCAGAATGTGGTACGCAATCTTAGATCTACTTTTCCACTAAACACCAGTGCTGCACAGAGTGAATCTCAACACTTTGTCATGGATAGGAGGAAATGGTCTTTTACTTGTCCACATCGGAGGGACCGAGGGATGGCTGCTGTGCTGAGATGGCGTTGAGTACGGTGTCCCTGCACAGTTGCACTTTTGGTCATATCCCAAAATGAGTTGAAAAAGGACAGATGCTGTTGGAAAGGGGAACAGGTGTGTTGGAAAGGGGAAAAAAATTTTGGTCCGTGGATTTGGTGGTTAAACAACTGTAACATTTGCTGAAGAAACAACATCTGTTACAGTGGGACTGGCAGATTTGGATAAAGTGGTATATAATCTGTGACCGCTATATAACAAAAATTAATAAGAAAAGAAAGAGAAAGGTATATATCACCTTCAGCAGTCAGTGTCCACCGTGCTCCCAGTTGGAAAAGGAGAGGTTGGCAACTTGAAGGTTTGGTGGAGGATACAGAGCTGTGTGGCTATGAAACTAATAGTAGCCTGAACCGAGTTAGACGCCATTCGGATCTGGAGACTGTGAGCCCTGTTAGCGTCACAGGGTCCACATGCCCACCCAGCCCAGGAACTCCCTGTTAACAACACAGGGGCCATTGAGTACGCTGACCGTGTGCGTAGGGGCCACACCTGTGGACAGCAGGCGCATCAGCAGCAGCAGGCCTGTTAATGCCACTGGGCTGCACAAGCAGGACTGTTAGGACAGGAGCTGGTCTTAACCGTTCTGCGTTACCAACTGTGGTGGTGGCCTGCATCCACCACCCTATCCCTGCCTACCTCTGGCCTAAAGCCGCAATGGGTTCAACACATGGAGGTGTGCTCTTTCGGAGCATAATAGAAGACTGCGCACCTCCTTGTTGGCTCCAGCCCCTTTTATAACCTGGGTCCGCCCCAAACCAGGGTGAACCACAATGCACCTCCTGGAGACAAAAGCAGAGTGACACGTCATGAGTGGCATAACTAGCGTCCTATTTGGAAACGCAACTTCAATGATGACCTCATGGCTGCCATGACCCAAACACCTCACCAGTCATCGTCTGACCATCAATAATGCGGTGACAAGTCATAGGTGTGGGCCTCTGCAAGCCATTTGGGAGGACACCTGATGCCCTGTGGTCTATATGGGACCCCCACATCAGGGCCAGGGCCAAAGAGTTCATTACCGGACCTAGTCTCTGATGCAGGAAGTGCCTGAGCATGCTCAGTAGCATGAAATACAGTCTCTGAAAAAAGACTATCAGCTTTAGCATGGTGTCTAGGCACAAAACAGGACTTAGACCCGGCACAGAATGCAAGCACCTGTGCAAAGAGGCTTTTCACACTTAGTGTGGGAGCATGCGCTGTATCCCGAAATGAAGACTTAGCGTCAGGAATGGCACAGTCAGGCTGAGCATACTCACTAGGCGAAACACTGTAATTATGCTGCAGCTGGGGTACATCGGCACACGCATGCGCACTAGCTGCCTCTCCACACTTAGACGTGGAGGGGAAATTTGTCTTGGAGATGCTGTCTATGAACAGAAGGAAAAGCTAAAGGAAGCCTGACTTTCTATCCCTCCGAATTATGAAATGCAGCAATGAATTCCATGAGTTTGCTATAACATTAGCGTAGCTAAATGTGCATGAGGGTGTGATGTAGAGGTGCTAGAAATAGCTTGTCACCAGTGGGGCACTAATGGAATACAACAGCCAGTTCTATGAAGCCACAAAATGGCAGTATTTTGTGCTATCATTATAGCTTATTAAAAACAGAGCACGAGGTTGTCATGCAGAGGTGCTGCACATAGATTTGCAGTAGTGTGAATAGACAAAAGTACAATAGCCACGTTTAGGATACAACTAGGTACACTGAGTGTTTGCTACTATAAATGGCTGAGTTTAAAAAAGTTTGAGTGTGCAATGCAGGCAGACGTGCTGCAAATAACGTTCCAATACTGTGAATTGACAAAAGTACAATAGCCACGTTTAGGATACAACTAGGTACAGTGAGTGTTTGCTAGTATAATGGCTGAGTTTAAAAAAGTTAGAGTGTGCAATGCAGGCAGACGTGCTGCAAATAACGTTCCAATACTGTGAATAGACAAAAGTACAATAGCCACGTTTAGGATACAACTAGGTACAGTGAGTGTTTGCTAGTATAATGGCTGAGTTTAAAAAAGTTTGAGTGTGCAATGCAGGCAGACGTGCTGCAAATAACGTTCCAATACTGTGAATTGACAAAAGTACAATAGCCACGTTTAGGATACAACTAGGTACAGTGAGTGTTTGCTAGTATAATGGCTGAGTTTAAAAAAGTTAGAGTGTGCAATGCAGGCAGACGTGCTGCAAATAACGTTCCAATACTGTGAATAGACAAAAGTACAATAGCCACGTTTAGGATACAACTAGGTACAGTGAGTGTTTGCTAGTATAATGGCTGAGTTTAAAAAAGTTTGAGTGTGCAATGCAGGCAGACGTGCTGCAAATAACGTTCCAATACTGTGAATTGACAAAAGTACAATAGCCACGTTTAGGATACAACTAGGTACAGTGAGTGTTTGCTAGTATAATGGCTGAGTTTAAAAAAGTTAGAGTGTGCAATGCAGGCAGACGTGCTGCAAATAACGTTCCAATACTGTGAATAGACAAAAGTACAATAGCCACGTTTAGGATACAACTAGGTACACTGAGTGTTTGCTACTATAAATGGCTGAGTTTAAAAAAGTTTGAGTGTGCAATGCAGGCAGACGTGCTGCAAATAACGTTCCAATACTGTGAATTGACAAAAGTACAATAGCCACGTTTAGGATACAACTAGGTACACTGAGTGTTTGCTACTATAAATGGCTGAGTTTAAAAAAGTTTGAGTGTGCAATGCAGGCAGACGTGCTGCAAATAACGTTCCAATACTGTGAATTGACAAAAGTACAATAGCCACGTTTAGGATACAACTAGGTACACTGAGTGTTTGCTACTATAAATGGCTGAGTTTAAAAAAGTTAGAGTGTGCAATGCAGGCAGACGTGCTGCAAATATCGTTCCAATACTGTGAATAGACAAAAGTACAATAGCCACGTTTAGGATACAACTAGGTACACTGAGTGTTTGCTACTATAAATGGCTGAGTTTAAAAAAGTTAGAGTGTGCAATGCAGGCAGACGTGCTGCAAATAACGTTCCAATACTGTGAATTGACAAAAGTACAATAGCCACGTTTAGGATACAACTAGGTACAGTGAGTGTTTGCTAGTATAATGGCTGAGTTTAAAAAAGTTTGAGTGTGCAATGCAGGCAGACGTGCTGCAAATAACGTTCCAATACTGTGAATTGACAAAAGTACAATAGCCACGTTTAGGATACAACTAGGTACAGTGAGTGTTTGCTAGTATAATGGCTGAGTTTAAAAAAGTTAGAGTGTGCAATGCAGGCAGACGTGCTGCAAATAACGTTCCAATACTGTGAATAGACAAAAGTACAATAGCCACGTTTAGGATACAACTAGGTACAGTGAGTGTTTGCTAGTATAATGGCTGAGTTTAAAAAAGTTTGATTGTGCAATGCAGGCAGACGTGCTGCAAATAACGTTCCAATACTGTGAATTGACAAAAGTACAATAGCCACGTTTAGGATACAACTAGGTACAGTGAGTGTTTGCTAGTATAATGGCTGAGTTTAAAAAAGTTAGAGTGTGCAATGCAGGCAGACGTGCTGCAAATAACGTTCCAATACTGTGAATAGACAAAAGTACAATAGCCACGTTTAGGATACAACTAGGTACACTGAGTGTTTGCTACTATAAATGGCTGAGTTTAAAAAAGTTTGAGTGTGCAATGCAGGCAGACGTGCTGCAAATAACGTTCCAATACTGTGAATTGACAAAAGTACAATAGCCACGTTTAGGATACAACTAGGTACACTGAGTGTTTGCTACTATAAATGGCTGAGTTTAAAAAAGTTAGAGTGTGCAATGCAGGCAGACGTGCTGCAAATATCGTTCCAATACTGTGAATAGACAAAAGTACAATAGCCACGTTTAGGATACAACTAGGTACACTGAGTGTTTGCTACTATAAATGGCTGAGTTTAAAAAAGTTAGAGTGTGCAATGCAGGCAGACGTGCTGCAAATAACGTTCCAATACTGTGAATTGACAAAAGTACAATAGCCACGTTTAGGATACAACTAGGTACAGTGAGTGTTTGCTAGTATAATGGCTGAGTTTAAAAAAGTTTGAGTGTGCAATGCAGGCAGACGTGCTGCAAATAACGTTCCAATACTGTGAATTGACAAAAGTACAATAGCCACGTTTAGGATACAACTAGGTACAGTGAGTGTTTGCTAGTATAATGGCTGAGTTTAAAAAAGTTAGAGTGTGCAATGCAGGCAGACGTGCTGCAAATAACGTTCCAATACTGTGAATAGACAAAAGTACAATAGCCACGTTTAGGATACAACTAGGTACAGTGAGTGTTTGCTAGTATAATGGCTGAGTTTAAAAAAGTTTGAGTGTGCAATGCAGGCAGACGTGCTGCAAATAACGTTCCAATACTGTGAATTGACAAAAGTACAATAGCCACGTTTAGGATACAACTAGGTACAGTGAGTGTTTGCTAGTATAATGGCTGAGTTTAAAAAAGTTAGAGTGTGCAATGCAGGCAGACGTGCTGCAAATAACGTTCCAATACTGTGAATAGACAAAAGTACAATAGCCACGTTTAGGATACAACTAGGTACACTGAGTGTTTGCTACTATAAATGGCTGAGTTTAAAAAAGTTTGAGTGTGCAATGCAGGCAGACGTGCTGCAAATAACGTTCCAATACTGTGAATTGACAAAAGTACAATAGCCACGTTTAGGATACAACTAGGTACACTGAGTGTTTGCTACTATAAATGGCTGAGTTTAAAAAAGTTAGAGTGTGCAATGCAGGCAGACGTGCTGCAAATATCGTTCCAATACTGTGAATAGACAAAAGTACAATAGCCACGTTTAGGATACAACTAGGTACACTGAGTGTTTGCTACTATAAATGGCTGAGTTTAAAAAAGTTAGAGTGTGCAATGCAGGCAGACGTGCTGCAAATAACGTTCCAATACTGTGAATTGACAAAAGTACAATAGCCACGTTTAGGATACAACTAGGTACAGTGAGTGTTTGCTAGTATAATGGCTGAGTTTAAAAAAGTTTGAGTGTGCAATGCAGGCAGACGTGCTGCAAATAACGTTCCAATACTGTGAATTGACAAAAGTACAATAGCCACGTTTAGGATACAACTAGGTACAGTGAGTGTTTGCTAGTATAATGGCTGAGTTTAAAAAAGTTAGAGTGTGCAATGCAGGCAGACGTGCTGCAAATAACGTTCCAATACTGTGAATAGACAAAAGTACAATAGCCACGTTTAGGATACAACTAGGTACACTGAGTGTTTGCTACTATAAATGGCTGAGTTTAAAAAAGTTTGAGTGTGCAATGCAGGCAGACGTGCTGCAAATAACGTTCCAATACTGTGAATTGACAAAAGTACAATAGCCACGTTTAGGATACAACTAGGTACACTGAGTGTTTGCTACTATAAATGGCTGAGTTTAAAAAAGTTTGAGTGTGCAATGCAGGCAGACGTGCTGCAAATAACGTTCCAATACTGTGAATTGACAAAAGTACAATAGCCACGTTTAGGATACAACTAGGTACAGTGAGTGTTTGCTAGTATAATGGCTGAGTTTAAAAAAGTTTGAGTGTGCAATGCAGGCAGACGTGCTGCAAATAACGTTCCAATACTGTGAATTGACAAAAGTACAATAGCCACGTTTAGGATACAACTAGGTACAGTGAGTGTTTGCTAGTATAATGGCTGAGTTTAAAAAAGTTAGAGTGTGCAATGCAGGCAGACGTGCTGCAAATAACGTTCCAATACTGTGAATAGACAAAAGTACAATAGCCACGTTTAGGATACAACTAGGTACACTGAGTGTTTGCTACTATAAATGGCTGAGTTTAAAAAAGTTTGAGTGTGCAATGCAGGCAGACGTGCTGCAAATAACGTTCCAATACTGTGAATTGACAAAAGTACAATAGCCACGTTTAGGATACAACTAGGTACACTGAGTGTTTGCTACTATAAATGGCTGAGTTTAAAAAAGTTAGAGTGTGCAATGCAGGCAGACGTGCTGCAAATATCGTTCCAATACTGTGAATAGACAAAAGTACAATAGCCACGTTTAGGATACAACTAGGTACACTGAGTGTTTGCTAGTATAATGGCTTAGTTAAAATGAGTTTGAGTGTGCAATGCAGGCAGACGCGCTATGCAAATGTCTTTGCACTAGTGGGACTATAGCAAAGTCCAATAGCCACGTATAGGATGCCACTAGGTACACTGAGTGTTTGCTAGTATAATGGCTTGGTTTTAATGAGTTGGAGTGTGCAATGCAGGCAGACGCGCTCTGCAAATGTCTTTGCACTAGTGGGACTATAGCAAAGTCCAATAGCCACGTATAGGATGCCACTAGGTACACTGAGTGTTTGCTAGTATAATGGCTTGGTTAGAATGAGTTGTAGTGTGCAATGCAGGCAGATGTGCTCTGCTAATGTCTTTGCACTAGTGGGACTATAGCAAAGTCCAATAGCCACGTATAGGATGCCACTAGGTACACTGAGTGTTTGCTAGTATAATGGCTTAGTTAAAATGAGTTTGAGTGTGCAATGCAGGCAGACGCGCTATGCAAATGTCTTTGCACTAGTGGGACTATAGCAAAGTCCAATAGCCACGTATAGGATGCCACTAGGTACACTGAGTGTTTGCTAGTCTAATGGCTTGGTTAGAATGAGTTGTAGTGTGCAATGCAGGCAGATGTGCTCTGCTAATGTCTTTGCACTAGTGGGACTATAGCAAAGTCCAATAGCCACGTATAGGATGCCACTAGGTACACTGAGTGTTTGCTAGTATAATGGCTTAGTTAAAATGAGTTTGAGTGTGCAATGCCGGCAGACGCGCTATGCAAATGTCTTTGCACTAGTGGGACTATAGCAAAGTCCAATAGCCACGTATAGGATGCCACTAGGTACACTGAGTGTTTGCTAGTATAATGGCTTAGTTAAAATGAGTTTGAGTGTGCAATGCCGGCAGACGCGCTATGCAAATGTCTTTGCACTAGTGGGACTATAGCAAAGTCCAATAGCCACGTATAGGATGCCACTAGGTACACTGAGTGTTTGCTAGTATAATGGCTTGGTTTTAATGAGTTGGAGTGTGCAATGCAGGCAGACGCGCTCTGCAAATGTCTTTGCACTAGTGGGACTATAGCAAAGTCCAATAGCCACGTATAGGATGCCACTAGGTACACTGAGTGTTTGCTAGTATAATGGCTTGGTTAGAATGAGTTGTAGTGTGCAATGCAGGCAGACGCGCTCTGCAAATGTCTTTGCACTAGTGGGACTATAGCAAAGTCCAATAGCCACGTATAGGATGCCACTAGGTACACTGAGTGTTTGCTAGTATAATGGCTTGTTTAGAATGAGTTGTAGTGTGCAATGCAGGCAGACGCGCTCTGCAAATGTCTTTGCACTAGTGGGACTATAGCAAAGTCCAATAGCCACGTATAGGATGCCACTAGGTACACTGAGTGTTTGCTAGTATAATGGCTTGTTTAGAATGAGTTGTAGTGTGCAACGCAGGCAGACGCGCTCTGCAAATGTCTTTGCACTAGTGGGACTATAGCAAAGTCCAATAGCCACGTATAGGATGCCACTAGGTACACTGAGTGTTTGCTAGTATAATGGCTTAGTTATCAGTTGGAGTGTGCAGAGGACAAGAGGGTACAGTGGCAGGATTGTGGTGCTCTGGGTAGAGGAATGGAAGCCTGCCTTTCTATTCCCTCCTAATGGTGAAATGCAGGTAGGAAATCCCTGACCTGGGCTACACAGACGCTGTTGCTGTTTGCAGGACCTGTCACCTATGGCTCTCTGACCCTGCCGGTTGGAGCCCTTAAAAGGACTGCTATAAAGTGCTCTCCCTAAGCTGTCTAACGCTGTGTATGCAGCGCATACAGCTGTATCGGCTATAGGACTCAGGAAGACGGAGCTGCGACAGTGATGTCTGACACCAAAGACGCAGAAGGCAGATAATGGCGTCCGTGAAGAAAATGTCCGGTTTTATAATGCAGGGACATGTGACATGCAGATCCTATCACACATGCCGTTGCTTCTCTGGCTCAAAGTCCACTTAGCTGTGTGTGTGTCTGGGATTGGCTGACATGCTGGCCCGCCCCACAAGACGCGCGCACTTAGGGAAGGAAGACAAGAAAAAAAAAAAAAAAAAATGGCGATCGCCATTATAGAAACAGCAGTGATCTGAAGGCGCTGTTCACGCACACTATACACTGAAATGTGATAATAGTTTGATTCACAGAGTGACTTACACTATTACAGCAGAAACCAAGCTATGATTTAGCTGTTTTTTGGCTGCTAGAACCGTTCTCGAACGTTTCTAGAACTACCGAGCTTTTGCAAAAAGCTCGAGTTCTAGTTCGATCTAGAACATGCCCCAAAATCACTCGAGCCGCGAACTGGAGAACCACGAACCACGAACCGCGCTCAACTCTACTACTTACATGTCTCTGTAAGCTCTATATCTTGGTGGCAATTTTCTCCTCAGCCTTAAGTTTACTCTTATCTCCCCCATCTCTCATCCATTTCAGATGAAATCATTTTGGTGGGAGAAAATTAAAGCCCCTTCTGCTTGGCTTTAAATTTATGCACCAAAGATTTGACTTCAGGGTAAAGATCCTCAAACTAGGATGCTGTAGATTTTGTCAGTGATGAAGACAGTGCTCTCTTTCTCTTCACTCTCCCCATGTCCTTCCTCGCCCCTGCTGTTGAGATTCAGAATCTTTTACTGTAAGCTTTTTATCATGTGAAACCACTGACTTTTTATTAAGTCGTCTCTTTTCATACAATTTCCACATCTCATCAGTACTAATGCAGTCTAGTTTACCTATGGGAACACAATTCTTTATCAGGGCCATAAAAATATCTCTCCTGGTAACAAAGGATCTAAGATTGTTACCATTTTTCATGTTTTCACTCTGTTCTTCAGAGGGAAAATTACCTCTCTATTCTCCATTCTCCCAGATCCCCTAACTGTCGGATTGCCTCCAATGTACTAGAGATGGTTTTCTCAGTCTGATTTATCCCTAATGTCATCAGAATATGTTTATAAGCTGGAAGGGAATTTTTAATGATACAATTTTTAATAGCTACACTAACAATAATTGTATGTATTTGTCATATGTACTTGCAGAAATGGCATTGTTTATAACCTCATCCATCAATCTCTGAGCACAATCTTTCTACATAAACCATGGTTTTTCATTGAGTGGGCAGTCCACCTCAGATGGAAATTTATGCCACTGTCACAGCATGTCACAAGGTGTGAAATGTCTCCTTCCCTACAGGTTCATGGCTGAGTTGAACAAACCTTTCAACATCCACAGCATCCACTTGCACTCGATGAAACCCTATCTCCCATAATCTGACTGCCCAAACTATCAAAGGTTCATTTGGCTTTTATGAAAAACAATCATGAAGGTCATTAAGCTCCCGTTGACTAGTTCTCTACCATATTCTTATGTTTACCCGTACCTGTTTCTACAACTTGTCTATGGTATATAAGATGAACTCTTATTGGGTAAAGAGGAGAATCAATTTCCTTCTCCTTCTTTCCTTCTCCCCATTGAAATATTTATCCTCCTGTTCTGGGTCTTTTATGTTTTCAGAGTCAATTGATGTCTGTAGATCACTATCCCAATGACCTGGATTCCACTCTATCCCTGCTTTGGCTGTCACCAAAACTACTTTATTTATATTCACATTCATATTCCCTCTCTTTCTGTATTAATACTGCTCTACACATACAGCAGACTTTTCTGCATCATGCTGATATCCATCACATCACACTCATAACTTACTCTGACTCTAGGTTGTATAACCAATGCATTCTGGGCCTCACACAACTGTCTCTCCAATTCCTGAATGTTTGTTAACAAATGTATCTTTTCCTCGTGCTATTTTCTATATGCAGACAGCGCACAATTCTTTACCTTTTTCCACTTTCACTTTCTTCAAACATTTGCCCTATAGTTCAATCAAATCAACACTGTGCCACCACTTGATTTCCAAAATATGATATGGAGTCTGTTCCCAACCTGGAATCGCAATAGATTAACTCACAACCAATTTTTTGTTTAAAAGATGCATGTTTGACGCAAAATCACATTCTTTCAAAAAGAACTTCTGAGTCTTCTGTGCAATCCTGCCTACTACACCAAATATTTTTTCCACATTTTTAACAATAAGATTCAGATATGACTTTAAAGAAGGCAATTGTTACAAATCAGCACTGCCATAGCTGCAAGCATCTTGGTGCGGTACCTGCTACGCCCAGGCGCCGGCCGCCATTTTTCGCCGTGCCTCGGGTCGTCCAGTTGGCTGCTTTTGCCTCCACGTCTACATTTGCCCCATGGTTCAATCAAATCAACACTGTGCCACTACTTGGTTGCCAAAACTTGATAGGAAGTCTGTTCTCAACCTGGAATCGCAATAGATTAACTCATAACCAATTTTTTCTTAAAAAGAGGCATGTTTTATGCAAAATCAAACTCTATGAAAAAGAACTTCTGAGTCTTCTGTGCAATCCTGCTGACCACACCAAATATTTTTCAAAATTTTTAACAATAAGGTTCAGATATGACTTTACAGAAGGCAATTGTTACAAATCAGCGCTGCTGTAGCTGCAAGCAGTCTGCTGCGGTTCCTGCTATGCTCAGGCACCAGACACCATTTTTTGGCCGTGCCTCGGGTTGTCCAACTGGCTGTTCTTCCTCCAAGTGTGGAGAAGCGACTAGGGCGCATGCGCGTGCCGATATGCGCCAGCCAGAGCCTATGTCCAGTGTTTCACCTAGTGACGAAACTCACACACTTAGTACAAAAAGTCTTTTTGCTCAGGTACTTGGACTTTGTTCTGTGTCCAAGTCCTGTGTTGTGCCTACTGAGCATGCTCATGCTGATAGTCTTATTTCTGAGGCTAAGTCAGTCGTTCAGGCTACTGATCATGCTCAGACACTTAGTGCATCAAAGGCTAAGTCCGAAAAGGACCTAATAAGCCAGATAGAATCATGTGTTCGGATATTGTGGCCACTCCAGACTGGCTCACGGAGGCCCGCCCCCATGACCTGGTACCCCATCATTGGTCATCACACGATGACTGGTAGGGTGTTTGGGGCGGTGCTGCACTTGTGTCATCAGTGACGTGGCGGTTCCGGATAGGCCTCTGGTAACATCACTGATGATCTGGCACTCCGCTATTGGCCCTTGGTATGCGCCGTTGTGGTTCACACAGGGTGTGGGGTGGATCCTAGGTGTTAAAAAGGAAACTGCACCATGGTGTGCAGTCTTCATTTATACATATTTTCTTGCACATCATAGAATCACATTGTGGCTACAGCCACTAGTTCTGTAAGCTGTAGGCAGGGATAGGCATCCGGTGCCTGTCACACCAAGATTTGTGACTTGGCACGATAGGGGCAGGCGTCGCGCTTCCCCTCCTATCATTCCAGTCCTGTTGTAGCAGCCTAGTCGAGTTAACTGGGCTGCAGCTGCTGTGCCTGCTGTCCCGTTGTTCCACCTACGCACATGGACAGTGTACCCCAGAAGCCCTGTGGTGCTAATAAGGGAGGTCCTGGTTTGGGTGTGTGGACCCTATGGCATTAACAGGGTTCACAATAGTCCTGGTCCAAGTGATGTTTAACTTGGATCAGGATCATATTTTTTAGGAGCCACCCAGCTCTGTATTATCCACTTGACCTATGGGTTGCCAGCAGCTCCTTTACCATCTTGGAGCATGGTGGACCGTGACTAGCGATTGGCATATTCACCACCTTTATCCTAATTCGCAAGTCCCCCCGTAACAACAATTATGTAATTTTATTATAACGGTTACTATAAAATGCAATGTTAAAGGAAAAGTATGATCTCGCGCACACAGTTTTGTATATTTAACGTACAAAAGTTAAGTATTTGTCTGGAACATCAGTTAGAGAAGCACAATAAAGACGGAGAACTCCTGGAAGTCCCAACACTGGATGGGGCATCCCAGAGATACAGGTAAACAACCTTCTGTCATTGCCATATTTGTCTGAGCTTAGTCACTTCCACAATATTATGCAAGCCTTAAAGTTAATGTGTTGAAGGTTTAGTTATCCTTTGCCTTCCATTGAGTAGCCTTTGGCATTAGATGAATAAGAGATACAAGGAAGATATCAGACAATGTGGCCAGAAATCAAAACACAAATCACACAATCAAAACTCTCAAAATTATTATATGTCAACAGCGAATTTTTGGTTTAAATAAATCACAAGGTGATTTGCTGCTCTACGGTCTTTCAATCAAGCTTTCTTCAGGATACGAACAGCATCTGAATGAGAAACTCGACCACAGACGTCCATTTGAAGTCTAGATGCAAGCACCGGACACTAGGTGTTCGGAACAGATCCTGAACTTTACAGTTTGGTTTCCCTCATCCCTAGTAATAGGCCCATTACTAATTGAACAATGAAACATATGCTACTATCGCTACATAAAACTATATCCAGAAATGTTGATCTCAAGGTCAAGAATAAATAATATTAAGTCTAAAGCTATCTCTGAAGAAGAAACTCACTACTAATTTTTTTTAAAATTTCAGCTTCTTATTTCAATTTCAAATTCCACCTTTCTGTATTCTGGATTTTTCCATTTAAAAGGCCCATCAGTATATATTAAATATATAGCAATTGTAATTTACCCCTTCACCACCCAAGTGATATTCTGTTTTTTTTTTCATTCTTTCCTCCCATTCTTACAAGAGACACAAAACTTTTATTTTCCCTCCACATAGCCATGAGATACATTGTTTTTTTGTGGGACAAATTGTACTTTTGAATGACACCATTCATTTTATTATATAATATAATGGAAAGCGAGGAAAAAAATCCATGTGCATTGAAATTGCATGAAATTGTATTTAAACAATTGTTTTATTTTTTTTTTACTTTTACAATGATGGTAAATATGGTAAAATATAATGTAAATATGGTAAAATATAACCTGGTAATAGGATTTTCCAGATCAGTACAAGTGCGAAGATAGAAAACATGTATATTTTTTTATTTAAGTGGTGGAAAAAAAATGCGTAGATTTGTAAAAATAAAAAAATGCTTTTGTCACCATATTCATTCTGACACTCATAACATTTTAATTTTTGGGGATTTAGAGCTTCATAATATCTCCTTTTTTGCACCCAAGCTGATATTTTCATGGTAAATGCAATGTTTTGTGGTAAATACAATGTTTTGTTCCCTCATATTGCCTTTTATTGCAATTATGCCGCAACCAATAAACTAAAATTCTGGTGTTTTATTACTTTGTCGTTACATCATTTACTAATTTAATTATTATTTTTTTAACAATTTGGTAGATGAATGCCCACTATCAGAGATTGACAGCAGTATTTAACTGGTTAACAATTGCGAACGGAGCTCCCTTTCATCTGCAACTATTAAAGGCACATGATGACTGATTAAATCATCCAACTTAGGGCGGGGTCACACGCGATTGGGCGATATGTCGTTGGGGTCACAGATTCCGTGACGCACATCCGGCATTGTTAGACATATCGTAGTGTGTGACAGCTACGAATGACTGTGAACGAGCAAAAATACTCACCTTATCGTTGCTCGTTGACACGTTGTTCATTTTCAAAATGTCGGTCCTCCTTCTGTGCTCCGGTTGTTCATCATTCCCGAGGCAGCACACATCGCTCCGTGTGACACCCTGGGAACGACGAACACAGTTTACCTGCGTCCCGCCGGCAATGCGGAAGGAAGGAGGTGGACGGGATGTTACGTCCTGCTTATCTCCGCCCCTCTGCTTCTATTGGCCGGCCGCTGTGTGACCTCGCTGTGACTCCGAATGTCCCTCCCCCTTCAGGAAGATGATGTTCGCCGCCCACAGCGAAGTCGTCCGGGAGGTAAGTGCGTGTGACAGGGGGTTAACGACTTTGTGCACCACGGGCAACTAAATGCCCGTGATGCACAAATGACGGGGGCGGGTACGATCACTCGTACGATCACACGATAGATTGTACCGTGTGACGCCGGCCTTAAAAAAATTACTTGGCACTCCAATTTGTGTAAAAAATGTTATTAAGGCAATCTAAAGAAAAGTTAATAATGTTTCAACCCTTGATCCTAGGTCTTCACTACACAGTCTTTATTAAAAACAAATACAGAAAAGGAATAATAAGCATGTTACCACATATATGTACATAAAATACAATGAAGATTATGGAATGCTTTGACTTTAGTACAAGATAAAAAAACATTGCATATAAATCAGAAGGGTTAAGCGCCGGCATCCTTACAACGCTCGCCTTTCTCCCAGCAGGGACGTCAACCCACTTACCGCCACGACTGGCCTGCACTGCCTTGCCTGGTTTCTACATGGTACCCCAAATGGGGCTCCCCTGCTTCCTTCTTCTACACAGGTCTTCTGGGAGTGCTCCTAGGGCATGCGTGCACGCAACTCCTCTTCTTTTAAAGGGCCAACTATCATTTCCTGGATGTGAGTACTGGGTAGTTAAGGCACAGTCCCTCTAGGGGAGGAACCTGAGCAACGTAGTTAGTTAGTGGACAATGCCCTAGCTAGCTAGTTGTGAAGTTCCCTTGTCCACTGTGCAACTCAATTTCAGTTTGCATTACCTTTCCTTGTCTCCGTACTTCGGCTGTACCTCTGATTGACTGTTCCTGTTGAGTCATCTGTCCCAGCCCTCTCGGCCACACCCATTAGTGACTATGTCCATCCAGCCTGGTCGTACTATCTGCCCCATCTGTCTTGGCTAAAGCCGCTACACTATTGACTCCGACCATTCAGCTTACCCATACTATCCGCATCAGCTGTCCCGGCTGCACCTGCTACACTAGTGACTGTCCATCCTGGCCTTATTATCTGCTTTAGCTGTCCTGGTTGTCCCTGTTTACAATATTGAGACTCTGCCTGTCTGCACCTAGGTCTGCCCTTGCCATGTTGTCAGCCTCCCCAGTCCTGGTCACTGCTCTGGGAGTGGCACCTCATGTCTTCCTCGCAGTGGATACTTAGTCAAGTCCCTCCCTCTAAAGGGTGAGCCCAGGTCCCCCTGTGGTCTAGTGGGTCCACTTCTGCTCACTGCCCTACCATCTCCAGAGACGAGCCTTACAAAAGGGTTACATAGTCATATGTTTTCACAGAATAAAAAAAATATAATGTGACCACCTTACTATAACACTGGAAAAAAATGCCAACATTGGTAAAACAAAAAAAATTATTGTAAGTTTTTGCAAATAAGATTGTGGCAGTATGAATACATAACCATACAAGATAATAGATGGCCTACTATAAAAAAAAATATTGAGACAGCCATAAATAGTGCTCTAGCCAACCTAATAGAATCCATGATATAATATTATAGTAAACATTAGCGAGAGATGAGTGAGCCTCTAGAGGCTCGAGTTCGGTTCGGTTCGTGGAACGGAGGCTACATTCGAGTTCAGTTTGTTGAGCCGTTCGACGAACCTCTCAAACCCCATTGAAAACAATGGGAGGCAATCACAAACACATAAAAACACATTATAAATGTACACATACAGTTAATAAACATTGCCATAACACTTACAGGTCCCTGCGACGCGTCCTGCACTCTGTCTCCTGCCGCTTTTCCTTCCGATTAATCGCTGCGTAACAAGCACTGATGATAGGACCTATCGTGACGTCAAAATAGCATGTGACCAGTCACGTGTCTATTATCTCATTGGCTACAGACTGGTCACATGGCTATGATGTCATGCTAGGTCCTGTCAGTGCATCTCTCCGGTACGCGGTGCTCGTTTGAGCATGTCCGTGTACTGGCGAAATGCTCTGGTACATGGTCGACTCCCCGTTCCTGCATGTGGACACTCTATACAGAGTCAGCCACATGCAGGGACTAGCTGTCACAACCGGTAAATAGTGGCATCGGAAATCACGTGATCGGAGCACCATTGCTATGGTAGCCTGTCTTTCAGCGGTGACGTCACCGCTTACAGCAGGCAGCGGCACTGGGAATCATGTGATCGGAGCACCGTTGCTATGGTAACCTGTCTGTCAGTGGTGACGTCACCGCTTACAGCCAGCAGCCTTTGATCACTCATGGAGTGAAAAGACTGCACGGGGAGCAGCAGCGTCTTCCTCCCATTCAGTGCTGCTCATGTAGCAGAGCTGCATGGGTTGAAGGAGAAAGAAGACAGAAAACCAGGATCGTGGAGGGCTGACAGGGAGTAATAAACATGGAGTCTCTAAGTGTGTCTGTGTATTTATTTCTATTAAAGTATTGTTTCTCTGTGTGGTGTCTTTTTTTTTAACCCTTTATTGGAGATTCTTAATGGTCGGGTCAAACTTGCCTGACATTAAGAATCTCTGGCTTAATACTAGCTAGTAAAACAAAGCTAGTATTAACTCATTATTACTCAGGGAGCCACCATCACCAGGGCAGCTGAAAGAGTTGGATACAGCGCCAGATGATGGCGCTTCTATGAAAGCGCAATTTTCTGGGGTGGTTGCAGACTGCAATTCGCAGCAGAGGGGCCCAGAAAGCTTGGGCTAACCTGTTCTGCAGATTCCAATCCCCAGCTGCCTAGTTGTACCTGGCTATACACAAAAATGGGGCGAAGCCTACGTCAGTTTTTTTTTAATTATTTCATGAAATTCATGAAATAATTAAAAAATGGACTTCCCTATATTTTTAGTTCCTAGCCGGGTACAAATAGGCAGCTGGGGGTTGGGGGCAGCCGTACCTGCCTGCTGTACATGGCTAGCATACAAAATATGGCAAAGCTCACGTCATTTTTTTGTAGTTTTTGAGCAAAAAAAAAATCCCTGGATTTTCCATTGCCAGTGAAGGTAACACCAGGCAGTGGGGGTTAGCAGCCAGTAGCTGCTTGGATTAGCTAGCAATACAAAAAAATGCAGCAGGATCCCATATATTTTTTTTTAATTATTTATTTAAATAACTAAAAAAAATGGGCTTCCCTTTATTTTGATTGCCTGACACAGTGATCACAGTGCTGTAAAAATAAATCATTAAAAAAATGACATAGCGCTCCGCGGTATTTTTCATTCTTAGCGCAGATAAAGCAGACAGCTACAGGTTGCCACCCCCATCTGCCTGGCGTTACCTTGGCTGGCAATCAAAATACAGGAAAGCCCATGAATTTTTTTTTTATTTAAAAAGATAGTTAAAAAAAAAAGGACGTGGGGTGCCCCCATTTTGGACAACCAGCTAGGGTAAAGTAGATGGCTGTAGCCTGAAAACCACAGCTGGCAGATTTACCGTTGTTGGTAATCCAATGTGGAGGTCACCCCAGGCTCTTTTTTTATAATTATTTTATAAATATTATTTAATTACAAAAAAAATGTAGGGTCTCCCCCAAATTGGATCACCAGCAAAAATAAAGCGGACAGCTGTGGTCTGGTATTCTCAGGGTGGGAAGGTCCATAGTTATTTACCCTTCACAGCCTAAAAATAGCAGGCCGCAGGCGCCCCAGAAGTGGTGCATCCACTAGATGTGCCAATCCTTGTGCTTTACCCCAGCCCATCCCGTGCCCTGGTGCAGTGGCAAATGGGGTAATAAATGGGGTTGATACTGGCTGTAAGGTCACCTGACATCAAGCCCAGCAGTTTGTGATGTCATGGCGTCTATCAGATACCCGACATCACAACTGTCAGTACTAACAAAACAAATAGACAACAAAACATGTATTTGAAAAAACACTCCCCAAAACATTCCCTCTTTCACCAATTTATTGTAGGGTGGTCAATCGACGACTCTGGACCATCTAGAATATGGGGGGACACGCTCAGGGAACGTATCCCCCATTTTCTAGGAGTGCAGACCCTCCATGTGAGGAGTGTGGGTGCAATGAATCTGCACCCACTCTCCCCGGGTCCACAGCAGCAGAGTCCATGTCATAACTGTTGCTACCAAAGCTGCAATGTCCTGCTCATGAGGTAAGGGCATGCCTAATCAGGAGAACTATTCTACATTTCCAAATATTGGTATTTGCTGATATTATTGCTATTCCACCTACTATATATTGGGGATAGGATCTTGGAGATGGAATACCCCTTTAAGTCCAGTTATCCTGCTGAATGAATTCTAAACAACAGAGCTCGCTATTTAGATGTGTTTTCTTGTGGCATATAATGGACTCTCATGTTTGGTAGTCGTTCAGCAGGGCAACTATAAAATCAAATACCTCCATTTGGAAATGTAGTATAGCTCTCCTGATCAACTATGTTCCTTACTTCATGAGCATGGGCATTGCAGTTGCTTACAGATGCATGGTTACCACCATTCACTGTGATCGCTCTCATTAGTCGACCAGCTTTTGCGAATGAACAGACGATCTCCCGGCGGCCGGCTAATTAGAGAAATCAGCTGATTGCTCACAGCAGTCAGCTGCCGATAATATTTGTGGGCGGCGGAGGGCAAGGTGAGTGGAACCGAGCAGGTGTAATGTGTGCGGGCGTCGGAGTGCGAGGTGGCAGGAGCCGAGTGGGGCCATGTGTAAGGGCGTCGGAGTGCGAGGTGGGTGGAGCCAAACGGGGTCATGTGTGCGGGCGGCGGAGTGCGAGGTGGATGGAGCCGAGTGGGGCCATGTGTGCGGGCGGCGGTGTGCGAGGTGGGTGGAGTCGAGCAGGGCCATATGTGCGGGTGGCGGAGTGCGAGGTGGGTGAAGCCGAATGGGGTAATGTGTGCGGGCAGCGGAGAGCGAGGTGGGTGGAGCCGAGCAGGGTAATGTGTTCTGGCGACGGAGTGCGAGGTGGGTGGAGCCGAGCGGGGTCATGTGTGCGGATGGCGGTGTGTAAGGTGGGTGGAGCCAGGCAGGGTAATGTGTGAGGGCGGCGGAGTGTGAGGTGGGAGGAGCCGAGCGGGGCCATGTGTGCGGGTGGCGGAGTGCGAGGTGGTTGGAGCCTAGCAGGGCCATGTGTGTGGGCGGCGGAGTGCGAGGTGGGTGGAGCCGAGCGGGGTAATGTGTGCAGGCGGTGGAGTGCGAGGTGGGTGGAGCCGAGAGGGGCCATGTGGCGCTGAGGACGTCAGTGCCAGGGACTGCATGGCTGGAGACAGGTGAGTGTGAGTATGAGTGTGAGTGTGTGTGTACATTCCGAGTGCAGGAAGGGGGCAGAGCCGAGTGGGGAAGTGTTGGCTTCCTGCACACGCAGCCAGGGTAAATATCAGGTTACTAAGCAAAGCGCTTTGCTTGGATACCCGATATTTACCTTGGTTACCAGCTTACCGCAGGCTGCCAGCAATGGCTCCCTGCACACTGTAGCTGTAAAAAGCCACACTTTTGGTGAACGAAACGTTCTCGAACGTAGCTAGAACTGTCGAGCTTTTAGCAAAAAGCACGAGTTCAAGCTCGAGCTCGAACACCCCCTAAAATCACTCGAACATGAAATTGGCGATCCTCGAACATCGCCCATCTCTAATATTAACTGATAATTATGGATGAGCAAACTCGTATTGTAAGGTTCTTGGTTTATGTTTAAAATATAGCATATTACTAATCCTCACACATGCAGCTGTCACACTGCTTCCAGGTGTAGTCATTACATGTCATGTATATTCACTGCTTCCCTCACCCACCATCTGTGACAGCGTCTGTTATTTGCTGCTGTCAGTCTGCCAGTGTGCTGGCATCTCTGATTTCTTGTTATCAAAGAGGCTGTCTAAGTCCACTAAGAAAGTGTAAAAATAAGTACAGTGAAAGAAATAATTATTTGATCCCTTGCTGATTTTGTTAGTTTGCTCACTTGCAAAGACATGAACAGTTAATAATTTTAAGGGTAGGTTAACATTAACAATGAGCGATAGAATATCCAATAAAAAAATCCAGATAATCACATTATATAAATTATATAATCTTATTTGCATTTTGCAGAGATAAAAAAAGTATTTCATCCCTCTGGCAAACAAGACTTAATACTTGGTCACAAAACCCTTATTTTTGCAAGCACAGCAGTCAGACTTTTTTTGTAGTTGATGATAAGGTTTGCGCAAACATGTCAGGAGGAAATTTGGTCCACTCCTCTTTGCAAATCATCTTTAAATCATTAAGATTTTGAGGCTGTCGCTTGGCAACTCAGAGCTTCATTTTCCTCCATAAGTTTTCTATGAAATTAAGGTCTGGAGACTGGCTAGGCCACTCCATGACCTCAATGTGCTTCTTTTTGAGCCACTCTTTTGTTGCCTTGGCTATATGTTTTGGGTCATTGTCATGTTGGAAGACCCAGCTATGACCCATTTTTAATATCCTGGCAGAGGAAAGGAGGTTGTCATTCAGGACTTTGTGGTACATGGCTCCATCTATTGTCCAATTGATGAAGGGAAGTAGTCCTGCACTCTCAGCCGACAAACACCCCCAAAACATAATGTTTCCACCTTTATGCTTGACAGTGAGGACATTGTTCTTTGGGTCATAGGCAGCATTTCTCTTCCTCCAAACACGGCTGTAGAGTTAAGACCAAAGAGCTCAATATTTGTCTCATCTGACAACAGTGCCTTCTCCCAATTAGTCTCAGAATCATCCAGGTGTTCATTGGCAAACTTCATATAGGACTGCACATGTGCCTTCTTGAGCAGTGGGACTTTGTGAGCACTGCAGGATTTTAATCCATTGCAGCGTAATGTGCTACCAATGGTTTTCTTTGTGACAGTGGTCTCACCTACATCATTAACAAGTAGAGTTGAGCGATGTTCGAGTCGAACGATTCGCCAATTTCAAGTTCGAGTGATTTTGGGGGGTGTTTGAGTCGTTCAACTAACTAGAATGATTTGCTTAAAGTTCGGCAGTTCGAGTTACGTTCGAGAACGGTTCGATCACCAAAAGCGTGCCTTTTCACAGTAAGTATGTGCACACGTTGCGTATCTGCATGTGTCCTGCATCTCCAGCACAATCCCTCTCTCTTTACTACTCACCGATCACGGGCGCCTCGATGCACGGCTGTCACAAATCTCCGGCGGCTTTTCCTCTTTTGAAAATGGCTGCTGCTTCATTATTCAATCAGGTATTCCGGGCCTTCCCCGCCCACCGGCGCCCATGATTGGTTGCAGTTAGACACGCCCCCATGATGAGTGACAGCTGTCTCACTGTAACCAATCACAGCCGCTGGTGGGCGGGTCTATATCGTGCAGTAAAATAAATAAATAAATAATTGAAAAAATATGTGGTTCCCCCAATTTTGATACCAGCCAGGATAAAGCCAAACGGCTGGAGGCTGGTATTGTCAGGATGGAGAGCACCACGTTATGGGGAGCCCACCACCTTAACAATATCAGCAGGCCGCCGCCCGGAATTGCCGCATCCATTAGATGCGGCAGTCCCAGGACTCTACCCAGCTCATCCCGAATTGCCTTGGTGCGGTGGCAATTGGCGTAATAAGAAGTTACATGGCAGGCATCGCCCCGAGATACCTTCCATGATTAACCTGTAAGTGAAAGTAAAGAAATACAGACAACGAAAAATCCTTTATTTGGAATAAAAGACAAAAAAACACCTCATTTACCTCTTTATTCATCCCCAAACAACAATCCAGGTCCGATCTAATTCACAGAGGTCCCGCGACGCATCCAGCTCTGCTACATGAAGCTGACAGGGAGCACCGTAGAACACAAGCGCTCTGTGTCAGATCCACAGAGCAACTGACGTGAGCCGTGCTGTCACTGGAGACTTCACTGAGATAATGCCTGCGTGTGCGGTGATCATGGGGGTTGTAGTTCCTGCGTCTGTGCGGTGATGGGTGCGGTAGTGCCTGCGTGTGCAAGGATGATGCATGCAGTAGTGTCTGTGTGTGTGCGCGAGATTGAGTGCGGTAGTGCTGGTGTTTGCCCTCCCATCCATCCATCTATCCATTACTCCATCTCTCCATCCATTCATCCCTCCAATTCATCCCTCCCTCCATCCCTCCATTAATCTATCCATCCCTCTATCCCCCCATCCATCCCTTTATCCATCCATCCATCCATCCCTCCATCCATCCATCCCTCCATCCATCTATCCATCCCTTTATCCCTCCCTCCATCCATTCATCCCTCCCTCCAGCCCTCCCTCCATCTCTTCATCCATTCATTCTTCCCTTCATCCCTCCCTCCATCCCTCAATCCATCCCTCTATTTCTCCATCCATCCCTCTCTCCATTCATCTCTCCATCCATCCTTGTAGCTGAATAATCTACTTCTGGACCCTCTACTAAAATAACCAAATATTCCTATGCGTTTCATTACAGACAGTGGCTCAATTGGTAGAACTACTGCCGAAGAAGAATTAGTTCACAAGTTCAAGTCCTGGCGTTCCCGGTAAAGAATTTAATTTATTTTTAAATTATAATTATTATTTATTTATAATTATAATTAAATTATGCACTGAGGGGAGGAGCCGGACATCAGCTGTGAGCCCCGGGACACACCTCTAAAATCGGAGCAATTCACAGAATGAGGCTGCATTGCTCTCTCCTCTCCTCTCTCTTCTCTCTCTCTGTCCTCTCTCTCTCTCTCTTTTCCTCTTTTTCTCTCTATTTTTCTCTCTTTCTCTCTCTCTCTTTCTCTTTTTTTCTCTCTCTATTTCTCTCTCTTTTCTCTCTCTTTCTCTCTCTCACTCTTTCTCTCTCCTCTCTCTCTTTTTCTCTCTTTTTCTCCCTTTTCTCTCTCTTTCTCTCTCTTTTCTCTCTCTTTACTCTCTCTCCTTCTCTCTCTCCCTCTCTCCCTCTCTCCCTCTCTCTCTCTCTCTCCCCCTTTTTCTCTTCCTCTCTCTTTCTTTTCTCCCTCTCTTCTCTCTCTTCTCTCTCTCTTTTCTCTCTCTTTTCTCTCTCTCAGACCTGGCGATTATCAGCTGATGCGGTCACCTGACGGGATCAGCTGATACTATAAGTCGAGCGGTGAGGCCGGCTTTTTACCGCCCAGCCGGCTAAACTATCAGCTCCTGCTGTCGGACAGAAGTGTGCCCTAAAGTGTGTAGGTTTGTTTTTTTTGCACAGATACATCAGCTGATTATAAAAAAGCCATTTATACAATCAGCTGCTGTGTCATGTGATTCAGGCCCTTGAACCTGACACATCATCTGTTCGCTTTGCCTTCCAGCAAACCGATCAGATGATATTGGATTCCGTGGATTGGACAGCGCGGGATCCTTGACCCAGGAATACTGCGGATGGGGTTCTTTATTTCAATAAAGATGGAGTCACTAATTGTGTTGTGTTTTATTTCTAATAAAAATATTTTTCTGTGTGTTGTGTTTTTTTATCTGTACTAGAAGTTCATGGTGGCCATGTCTAATATTGGTGAGACACCATGAATTTAGGGCTTAGGGCCAGTTGATAATATACAGCTAGCCCTAACCCCATTATTACCCAGCGAGCCACCCGTCACCGGGGCAGCTGGAAGAGTTGGATACAGTGCCAGAAGATTTGTTGTATCTGGCTGTGAACTAAAAATATAGGGAAGCCCTTTTTTTAATTATTTCATGAATTTCATGAATTAAATAAAAAAATACGACATGGACTTCGCCCCATTTTTGTGTCCAGCCAGGTACAACTAGGCAGCTGGGGATTGGAATCCGCAGCACAGGTTGGCCTGAGCTTTCTGGGCCCCTCTGCTGCGAATTGCAGTCAGCAGCCACCCCAGAAAATGACGATTTCATAGAAGCGCCATCATCTGGTGCTGTATCCAACTTCTTCCAGCTGCCCTGGTGAAGGGTGGCTCGCTGGGTAATAATGGGTTAATACTAGCTTTGTTTTACTAGCTAGTATTAAGCCATAGATTCTTAATGTCAGGCAAGTTTGACCCGGCCATTAAGAATCTCCAATAAAAAGTTAAAAAAAGACACCACACAGAGAAAAAATACTTGAATAGAAATAAATACAAAGACACACTTAGAGACTCCATGTTTATTACTCCCTCTCACCCCTACACGATCCTGGTCTTCTATCTTCTTTCTCCTTCAACCCATGCAGCTCTGCTACATCAAACAGCACTGCATGGGAGGAAGAAGCTGTCTAATCACTCAATGAGGGAGCAGAGGCTGCGGGTTGTAAGAGGTAATATCACCGCTGCCACCGTTGAAATAGTAATCTGACAGGCGGGTTACTATAGCAATGGTGATCTCCGTTATTGACCAGCTGTGGCATCTAGTCCTTACATGTGGGCTGACTTTGTAAAGAGCGCCCACATGCATGGACGGGGAGTCGACCATGTGCCAGGACATCTCGCCGGTACACGGAGATGCTCAAACGATCACCGCGTAACGGAGAGATGCACTGACAGGACCTAGCATGATGTCTAGCCATGTGACCAGTCTGTAGAGAATGAGATAATAGATACGTGACTGGTCACATGCTATGACGACATCACAGAAGGTCCTATCATCAGTGCTGGTTACCGGGAGGGTGCAGTAATGATCGGAAGGAAAAGCGGCGGGAGACAGAGTGCAGGACGCGTCGCTTGGACCTGTAAGTGTAATGGCAATGTTTATTAACTATATGTGCATATGTATAATGTGTTTTTATGTGTTTGTGATTGCCTGCCATTGTTTTCAATGGGGTTCGAAGGTGTTCGTCGAACATTCACCAAACTAAGCCGCCGTTCGACAAACCGAACCGAATTCGAACACTAGGGGGGTGGCTCAACACTAGTGCCAGCACTGTGCAAGTGTTTTTCACAGCATCTGTCCAAATCAGCTCAGGCAATTCCGTTGGCCATAGTATCAGTGTGTGATAGTGGCGTAGCACTGCTTTCAAGAAATCTACTCCACCTCTCCATCTGTAATAGCCAATTTTTAACTGCAAAAAGTCCAAGCAATTCTTTGGGCATAGTATCAGTGTGTGATAGTCAGTTGCATACCACTGCTGTCAAGAAAGCTACCCCACTCTCCATCTGTTGTAGCCAACTTTTTAAATGCAGCTAGTCCAGGGAATCCCTTGGGCATAGTATCAATGTGTGATAGTCAGTGACGTAGCAGTGCTGTCAAGAAAGCTACCCTGTTGTGAATGTCAGTTATGCTTTTGCTGCTGTGAGGCTCCCTCTTTTGGCCAGGAATGGTTTGGACAGAGGCCAGGTGTGTTGAGCAATGGGCTTTCCATTGCTAACTCTCTGCCTATTTAAACCCTGGTCTGCTGGCAGGCTATGTCGGATGTCAGTTGTTCTTTGTTCACCAGCCTGTTTCATCCTGCTCCAGACCACATCTACCCCAGATAAGTGCTTGGCTCTTTATTTGTTGTTTGGTTCTTTTCGCTCTTATCCAAGTTTGTCATTTGCTCTTGTTATTGTCTGATTATTTGCATGCAGGAATCTTCCCTTTCAGTTGCTTAGCTGGGAAGCTCCCTGCAGCTATGTTTGGAGTATTGCTCCTATAAGTCCATGTGTTTGTTGCTTCTTGAATTTGTAAAGGTTCCTGATTTCTGTTCATTGGTATGACAAGAGCGCCTGGTATAGGACGGAGTTCAGATCTAGCGATCTGAGGGCTTTTTGTATCAGGTTTTTGGATTTTTGTAGGGATTTTCTCTGGCCACCATCAGTCTTTTTCCTATCCTGTCCTATTTAGTCAGTAGGGCCTCACCTTTTGCTAATCCTATCACCTATCTGTGTATTGTGTTTTCCTATATCACCGCAGTCTTTGAATGTGGGGGGCTTGCTATTCTTTATCTATTTTCTGAGGCAGAGAGTTATTCATCTTTCCTTCCTTTAGGATAGCTAGTTCTCCGGCTGGGTACGCGGTGCATAGGATGTTAGTTCACCCCTTGGCTACTTCTAGTGTTGATGGTTAGTAAGGGGATGGCGGCCAGATTAGTTGTCAATGCTCTTGTCACCTTTTGCCAATGATTTTTGGTGGTCTTCCATGGTTCCGGATCATAACAGTACTGTTGTGAATGTCAGTTATGCTTTTGCTGCTGTGAGGCTCCCTCTTGTGGCCAGGAATGGTTTGGACAGAGACCAGCTGTCCTTCTCCTCGGTGTTTCATCCTCAGACCAACGGTCAGACTGAAAGGGCTAACCAGACCCTGGAGACCTGTTTACAGTGTTTTGTTTCTGCGGATCAGGATGACTGAGTTTCGTTTTTGCCTTTTTCCGAATTTGCCCTTAACAATAGAGCTAGCTCTACCACATTGGTGTCCCCATTTTTATGCTATTTTAGGTATCACCCCAGGTTCCTCTTGGGGCAGCTTGAGGTGTCTGACTGTCCAGGGGTGGATTCTGTGGTAAACAGAATGCAGCAGATTTAAGTGCAGGTAGTGGATAAATTGTTTCAATCCCAAGAATCTGCCCAGAAATTTGTCAACCGGCGCGGGACTGTTGGTCCCCGGTTTAAAGTGGGGGACATGGTGTGGTTGTCCTCTAAAAATATTCCTATGAGATTTCCATCTCCTAAATTTAAGCCAGATTTATTGGACCTTATAAGATTTCGGAGATTATCAACCATGTATCTTTCCGTTTGACTCTGCCTGTGTCATTTAAGATTCACAATGTCTTCCATAAGTCATTGTTGAAGAGACATGTGGAGCCAACAGTTCCTGCAGCAGCGCCTCCTGACCCTGTTTTGGTACAAGAGGATCTGGAGTATGAGGTTGAAAAAGTTCTGGATTCCCGTCGCAGTAGGCAAAAGCTTCAGTACCTTGTGAATGGAAGGGTTATGGGCAGGAGGATAACTCTTGGGTTGTGGCTTCTGACATTCAAGCGGCCAGGTTGGTTGTCGCCTTCCATCATTCTCATCCTGAGTGACCCAGTGGCTTGGTGAGGGTTTGTTGACCCCTCATCAAGGGGGGGGGGTTCTGTTGTGAATGTCAGCTATGCTTTTACTGCTGTGAGGCTCCGTCTTGTGGCCAGGAATGGTTTGGACAGAGACCAGGTGTGTTGAGCAATGGGCGTTTCCATTGCTAACTCTCTGCCTATTTAAACCCTGGTCTGCTGGCAGGCTATGCCAGATGTCAGTTGTTCTTTGTTCACCAGCCTGTTTCATCCTGTTCCAGACCACATCTACCCCAGATAAGTGCTTGGCTCTTTATTTGTTGTTTGGTTCTTTTTGCTCTTATCCGAGTTTGTCATTTGCTGTGGTTATTGTCTGATTATTTGCATGCAGGAATCTTCCCTCTCAGTTGCTTAGCTGGGAAGCTCCCTGCAGCTATGTTTGGAGTATTGCTCCTATAAGTCCATGTGTTTGTTGCTTCTTGAATTTGTAATGGTTCCTGATTTCTGTTCATTGGTATGACAAGAGCACCTGGTATAGGATGGATTTCAGATCTAGCGATCTGAGGGCTTTTTTATAATATCAGGTTTTTGGAATTTTGTAGGGCTTTTTCTCTGGACACCATCAGTCTTTTTCCTATCCTGTCCTATTTAGTCAGTAGGGCCTCACCTTTTGCTAAACCTATCATCTATCTGTGTATTGTGTTTTCCTATATCACCGCAGTCTTTGAATGTGGGGGGCTTGCTATTCTTTATCTATTTTCTGAGGCAGAGAGTTATTTATCTTTCGTTCCTTTAGGATAGCTACTTCTCCGGCTGGGTTCACGGTGCGTAGGATGTTAGTTCACCCCTTGGCTACTTCTAGTGTTGATTGTTAGTAAGGGGATGGCGGCCAGATTAGTTGCCAATGCTTTTGTCACCTTTTGCCAATGATTTTTGGTGGTCTTCCATGGTTCCGGATCATAACACTACCCCACCTCACCATCTGTAGAAGCCAACTTTTAACTGCAGCTAGTCCAGGCAATCCCTTGGGCATAGTATCAGTGTGTGATAGTCAGTGGCGTAGCAGTGCTGTAAAGAATGCTACCGCACCTCTCCATCTGTAGTAGCCAATTTTTAACTGCAGCTAGTTCAGGCAATCCCTTGGGCACAGTATCAGTGTGTGATAGTCAGTGGCGTAGGACTGCTGTCAAGAGAGCTACCCCACCTCTCCATCTGTAGTAGCCAATTTTTAACAGCAACAAACAGTTGCCAATTTGTTCCCATACAAAATGAGTGGCAAAAGGCCAGATGCTAGTGGAAAGGGGAACAGGCGTGTTGGAAAGGTAAAAAAGTTTGTGTCCGTGGAGTAGGTGGTAAAGCAACAGTAACATCTGCTGAAGAAAGACCATCTTCCATCCAAAATAAGATGTCAACTTCTTTCCATTGAAAATCTGATATGATCCCTTTCTTGCGGACATGACCATCACTACCAAATGTAAATGAGGCACAAAAAGAGAAGGTGCTTGAATAGATCTCAAGTGCTCAATCAAGTGGCCTCTCCTCCACTTCAACTTCATCAACATCCCAAATACTCCAGTCCTCTGAGGTGCCACCCCAATCACACTTGCTTCCTACCAGCTCTGAAGTCTCCACCCGCCCTGCTGAGTATGGGGTAACAGAGATGGTGGAGTCTGCAGAGCTGTTCAGTCACGCTATAGCCAGGGAATCAGAGGTCTTCTCTATAGCTGCAGTGAGTTCAGACAAGGAAATGATTTGCACTGATGCCCCTAAACTTTGTGAGTCGGATTCAGGCCCAGATGAAGAAGGTTCTGAGGATAATATAGACCCTCATTCCCAAACTGTAACTCCTCTTGGTGGAGACAATGAGGAACATGCTGATGATGATGAAACTCAGATACCTGATTGAAACAAGAACTTGACTATTCGGTCAGGATAGGAAGAGGCTGGCTCTGAGGACAAGGGGAGTGAGAACACACAGGGTGATGATGAGGTTGTAGATCCCACTTACTGTCAACCCACAGTCAGTCAGTCGATGAGGTCAGCAGATTAGGTGGAGGAGGATGCTAGTGACGACGAGGTTAGGTTGCGCCTTACTGGACAGAGATGGAGTACTGGAAGCATGTCAACAACGGTATCCTCAGCCACAACTCTGCCTCTGAGTAAAAAAAAACAAAACAAAAAGCCAGCACTAACTGTGCACTTCAGCACTAAAAATTCCAAACTGTACTTATAAAAATTTTTGAGATTTTTGGCAAAAAATTGCAATTTCTTGAGCTACCCCGCCACGTCACGGCAAATCTCTTTGGGGCAGTCCTACACTAAAATATTTTTATAAAATGTGCCATACGGCCTCACATATGAATAGTAGAACTGCTCTTAGCAGCACTCATCTGGTCTAGTTCAATCCCGTACCCATGACTGAGTCATGGCTGTGGGCGGGACAGGTCCAAGCAAATGCTGCATGAAGTAAATAGCCTGTGGACAGGGCCCGATGACTGAATGTGAACGGTCACCAACCGCCAAAATCGAGCCAGGTGGAATACATCCCAAATTGGGGTACATAGCAAGGTGAGGGTCAGCCACCGACCAATTCAGTGAAGAAAAAACAAAAACCAGCACTAAATGTGCACTTCAGCACTAAAAATTCCAAACTGTACTTATTATAAAAATTTTGAGATTTTTGGCAAAAAATTGCAATTTCTTGAGCTACCCCGCCACGTCACGGCAAATCTCTTTGGGGCAGTCCTACACTAAAATATTTTTATAAAATGTGCCATACGGCCTCACATATGAACAGTAAAACTGCTCTTAGCAGCACTCACCTGGTCTAGTTCAATACCGTACCCATGACTGAGTCATGGCTGTGGGCGGGACAGGTCCAAGCAAATGCTGCATGAAGTAAATAGCCTGTGGACAGGGCCCGATGACTGAATGTGAACAGTCACCAACCGCCAAAATCTAGACAGGTGGAATACATCCCAAATACATCTTGTGCCTCTGAGTAGAAGTCGTGGTGGCTCTGCAGGTTGCATGGGCTCTAAGCCTTGCCTAGCCTGGTCCTTTTTTGACATCGCAAAGGATCACCCAACTCATGTCATCTGTAAGATTTGTCACCAATCTCTAAGTAGAGGCCAAAAACTCCCTTTTTTGAGTACTTCGTCCATGAACCGTCATATGGATATGAAGCATAAGTCACAGTGGGAAGCTCACTGTGCTACATTGCGGCCTAGCGGAGCGGGCCAACCACCGTTTGCCCATTCAAGTGCATCCGTGTGCTCTTCATCCTCTGTGACTATTGGGAAAGCAGTCACACATGCTTTTGGATGCAGACCTTACACCTCTTTACCTGCAACAGGCAGTGTGATTGGCAGGTCGTCAGTTGTTTTGGAAGTTGAAACAGCTGCTGGTGTTGAGCTCTCTCAGACATCGAGAGCACCACCTTTGGATAAAGGCAACATTATGTCTCTACCTGCACCTTCCTCACAGACCAGCAATTTGCCAGGGACACCCTACTCAACGCTGTCTAAGCACAGTAGACAGCCCACGGTCCCTCAGATGTGGACAAGTAAAGGACCATTTCCTCCTAGCCATGACAAAGCTAAGAGGTTGACTTTCACCCTCTGAAAGCTGTTGGCTACAGAAATGCTGCCTTTCCGTCTGGTGGACACACAGGATTTTCGAGACCTTATGTCCGTCGCAGTGCCTCAATACCAGATGCCCAGTCCCCACTACTTCTCCAAGAAAGGTGTGCCTGCGCTATACCAGCATGTCACACACAACATCACCGCTTCCTTGAGAAACTCTGTCTGTGTCAGGTGCATTTCACCACAGATACTTGGAACAGTAAGCATGGACAGGGGCGTTACATGTCGCTGACTGGGCACTGGGTAACTATGGTGAGAGATGGAGAAGGGTCTGCTGTACAAGTCTTGCCATCCCCACAAGTTGTGCGTCAATCCTCTGTATGTAGAAATTTCTCAACTGCTTCTGCCTCTTACACCTTGTCTGGGTCCTCCACCTCCAGCCAAAGCCTGTCTGGTCAGGCCACCCGCGTTGTAACTGCACACAAGGAATCCCACACACATCCTTACTATGCTGGCAGAAGAGCTCAACATCATCAGGCGGTGTTTACATTGAAATGTCTGGGAAATGTGAGTCACACAGCTGAGGAGTTGTGGTCAGCTCTGGAGACCGAGTTTCATCAATTGTTGTCTCCACTCAACCTGCAGCCAGGGAAGGCCGTGTGAGACAATGCTGCAAATCTGGGTGCGGCCATTCGCCGGGGCAATGTGACACACATGCTTTTTATGGCTCACGTGTTGAACCTTGTTGTCCAGCAATTTTTAACCCACTATCCTGGCCTAGATGGGCTTCTTCAGAGGGCACGGTCACTATCTGCTCACTTCCGGAGTTCACACCCAGCAGCTGAACGACTGGCATTGCTCCAGAAGTCTTTCGGCCTGCAGGTTCACCGGCTGAAATGCGATGTGCCGACACACTGGAATTCGACTCTCCACATGCTGCACTGACTGTGACAGCACTGCCGAGCCCTGGTGCAATACGTTATGACGTATAGCCTGGGCCAACGATATGCAGAGGTGGGGCAGATCATGCTGCTGGAGTGGTCTCAGATCAAGGACCTATGCACCCTTCTGTACAGTTTTGAGATGGCGACGAAGATGTTAAGCGCTGACGATGCCATTATCAGCATGACAATTTCAGTCATTTACATGCTGGAGCACTCTCTAAACAGTATTCAGAGTCAGGTCAAGGGGAGGAAGTACAGAAGGATTTATGTGCGGAAGGGATACCAAGATCTACAAGGTCCTGACGGTCAGCAGAATTAAGGTGGCAGGCATGGGACGCGGTGGGGGAGAGGGATTAACAAGGGCACATGGTAGCAGCCAAACTGTTGAGGAAGGTGCAGGAGCCCAGGAAGAAATGGATGATGAACTGGCGATGGGCATGGAAGACTCAGCAGATGAGGGAGACCTTGATCACATTTTTGTTGTGCGAGGTTGGGGTAGAGGGCAGAGGAAGGAAGCATGATTCTCACCTTGCCGCCACCAACACAGCAAGGACTTGGTCCTCCTGGATGCGTAAGACACATGAGCGCCTTCTTGCTGCACTACCTACAACATGAGCCTCGGATTGTCAGAATTCGAAGTAATGCTGACTACTGGGTTGCCACACTCTTAGATCCACGGTACAAGTCCAAATTTGGTGAAATAATTCCTGCCATAGAAAGGGACACACGTATGCAGGAGTATCAGGAGAAGCTGTTACACAATATGAGATTGTTTTTTCCACTAAACACCAGTGGGGCACAGAGTGAATCTCACAGTTCTAACTTGCCAACCATGGGACTGTCCAGTGATCATCACTCAAACCATACCAGCAACACCGTATCTGACGGTAACAGCAATTTTATGGAATCCTTTCATGAATTTTTTAGACCATCCTATGCAAAGCCACAAGACACAAAAAGTCTGACACATAGTCATCGCCTGGCGAGGATGATACAGGAGTATCTCCAAGTGAACATCGATGCCACGACTTTGCAAACTGGAGCCTTGCTCATTTTGGGCTTCAAATCTTGAAAAATGGCCTGAGCTTGCCACTTATGTCTTGGATATCTTGTCAAAGGCTCGCAGCCAGTGTTCTCTTGGAACATGTATTCAGTGCTGCTGGCGGTGTGCTGACAGATAAGCGCATGCGTCTGTCCAGTGACAATGTGGACAAACTAACGTTCATCAAGATGAACAAATCATGGATCTGCAAGGACTTTTCTACCCCTGTGTCATCCTGGGGAGAGTAAAGGCTTGAGGATTTTTGATTGTACTTCATGCAAATCAATATTTAAAATTTGCAACTGTGGGACAATTGATGCCACTTAAGTGGTGTCTGTGGCCAAATTTTTTGAAAAAATGGAGACTCTTGTTGGAGTCCCCTTGCTGTGTTTTAGATGATTGTTCATCAAAATGAGCAAGTCATGGATCCGCAAGGACTTTTCTACCCCTGTGTCATCCTGGGGAGACTAAAGGCTTGTGGATTTTTGAATGTGCTTCATGCAAAAAACCATTTTAAGTTTGCACTGTGTGACAATTGATGCCACTTAAGTGGTGTCTGTGGCCAATTTTTTTTAAAAAATGGAGACTCTTGTTGGAGTCCACTTGTTGTGTTTTGCATGATTTTTATCTGTGTCTTCTCCTCCTTTTACTCGTCCAGCTCGTTTCTTTCAGCACGAGTATATGTACTTGTCACTTTTCCATGTGTTTGTGATGTCTTCTGAGTTGATTGTCATCTTTTGGACACCTTAGAAGGTGTTTTATATGTGTTTGTATGTGTTTGTGTTTGCCTGCCATTGTTTTCAATGGGGTTCGAAGGTGTTCGTCGTACGTTTGTTGAACGTTCGACAAACATACGCGCCGTTCTATGAACCGAACTGAACTCGAATACTAGGGAGGTGGCTCATCTCTAGTTGTGAGTCATCCTGTAAATGCCACACTTTTGTAAACCCCTTTTATACCCGACCCTAGCCCAGTCCCCAGTGGGGAAGGGGCAACCCATGTGTGTATGTGGTTGTGAATGATGAAATCGATACTGACCTCTTTTTGGATCCATGATCAGCACCACACCCTGAGTGGGGTGCAGTACTCTGTGGCGACCTGAGCCTCAGGGGCGCCACTCATGTATGTCAAAAGTTGTCAGTGGGTTAATATTGATAAATTGAGCTCACAGACAGTCATATTGATCAAAAGGTGAGTAAAGTTGCAATAATGAACTAATAGATGTATATTCCTCACTTGAAGAAGTTGCACTACTGAAGTTACTTAAATTCTAAATCCCACCTTTTATTCATCTATATTTTGCCATTGATAGGGAACACAGAATCCCTAAGAAAAATATGCCCATAAGCCACCACTAAATGATGTATTGGCACTACAGATAAGACGATCAAGCAAAATTCTAATTTTCATGTTTGCATATTTTTCCCTGGAAAATTCAGTTTGAGGAAAAGTGATAAATGTCGCTTATTAGGCTCTATGGTCTCTCTAGACCACAGAGCATAATACAGGTCATATCTAAAAACAATTATTGTACTCACCTTACTACTCATCTCTCCTTCCACTGCATGCTAAAAGCAATCTGTCCAGTTCTCAATGCATTTTCTGATTTTCCTATACTCACACTAGAATCCCGGGATTTCCAGGTTCATGAGGACGGGAGGGGTTCAGTACAAGTGGCCAGAAGGTTACATTATCATGATATCATAAAATATGCCATGATATTCTATGAGTATACAAAGAATCTTCTCAAGAATCCTGCAATTCATATCTCTCAGCTGATTGTGAGAGGTCTGGGGATGCCAGCATGATGGTGGGAAATCAGAAGACATGGCATGGACTTGACTGGCATTGCTGAGTAGCAGAGGGACCATGAAAGTAAGCAGTAGGATGAGTATAAAGATTTTTACATTTTGTTAACATTTTGATGATCTTTCTTGGTTCATAAATATGCCATACCTCAAAGACCAGCGGGCTCCTTCCAATGGGTGAGGGTAGCACACTCTGGTAAGACTTTAGTGGGTCACCAACAGTCAACAACATGTAGTACATTCTCATCAAGGACACAAGATCGTGCAAGTAACAGAGTTTCACGCTTCCACTGGCTCGTATAGGATTAGAACCTCCATGACTTTGGGGCATCCATGGCCACTAAACCAGGCAGCAGCACCCCACTTTTGATGGGTATTCACTGAGAGCAGATAGCAGCATGTTTAGGAAGCTGAACAAGCGCAGCAAGGTACGTGTCCAGGTGACTGGATAGCTTCAACCTTGATTCTCTACACAAATTTCTGGACTCCGTGTTGGGTAGTAGAGCAGTTCTGTAATCCACCAGCTGAAACCATAGTCCCTAGGCTGATGTCTTGTAGAATTACAGCAGTGACAGAAGCAGGCCCCTTTTTATAGCTCTCAGTTCCCCTTTCAGGCATTATGCTGCACAGGATGAGGGGAAATAAACATGACTGTGCACTCATTCTTCACTAGTTCAGTTAGATCGCAAAATTGTGATCCAAATTATGCAGACTAGTGTGTTATTGGACTGATGTGATTCGAAAATTACAGGCATTCCACAAATTAGCACAAAAATGGGGAACTAGACAGTCACATGAAATAAAAGCTCATGTTGTTTGACTTATTGAACAAACAAATAGTACATAAGGCTTAGTTTAGAATAGTTCATCTCTGCACAATTTGCCAAATTTTGCCAATAGTCACCGATACATCCCACCAGGATCCTCTAATATGCAATTATGAAAATTACAAGAAAACTGCATTTTGGCAAATGCACGTGTGTGAAATTCTAGTAGAATTCAATTCTATTTCAATTTTTTCAATCTCCAATTGGAACATATCCAATTTTTAGCTAAAATGTTTGTATAAGTGGAAAAAGTACTACCAATAGGCTTTCTCCATGAAAATCCACTGTATCATTTCGCAAAAAAAGCTGCTGGACACGAGAAGTTTTAAATACTTCTTTAGGCCTCCGACACACATCCGTGCCACCGGTACGTGTTTGGTACATTTTTGCATGTACCGGCGACACGGAGACATGTACACCAATGTTACCCCATGGTAGCAGACACACACACGTAAAACCACACAGAACGTGTGTCCGTGTCGTTAGTACGTGTGTGTGTTTTCAAACACGCTCGATATGTCCGTTTTTCGCCGCCATCCCGCAGGCACGGACCCGCTAAAGTCAATGGGTCCGTGCCTGCACGGACGGCACACGTAGCATGTCTGTGTGCTACACGTACCGTCCTTGTGCGTTTTTTAGTGAGCGATGTCTCTCAAACTATTTTTTATGTGGCTGTCAGTCAATATCCCTTTGCTGGTTGGTCTGTATCTCTCCCTTTCTTATACTTACCGATCCCCGATCACCAGCGCGGCGATGAACAGCTGTACAAAAGCTACGGCAGCTTTAACTATTTTGAAAATGCCGGCCGCTCATTATTCAATCTATTACTCCCTGCTTCCCCCGCCCACCGGCGCCTATGATTGGTTGCAGTCAGACATGCCCCCACGCTGAGTGACAGCTGTCTCTCTGCAAGCAATCACAGCAGCCGGTGGGCGGGTCTATATTGTGTAGTAAAATAAGTAATTTAAAAAACGGCGTGCGGACCCCCCCAATTTTGAAACCAGCCATGCTAAAGTCACACGGCTGAAGGCTGTTATTCTAAGGAGGGTGAGCACCACATTATGGGGAGCCCACCACCCTAACAATATCAGCCAGCAGCCGCCCGGAAAAGCCGCATCCATTAGATGCGACAGTCCCGGGACTCTACCCGACTCTTCCCGAATTGCCCTGTTGCGGTGGCAATCTGGGTAATAAGGAGTTAATGGCAGCAGCCCATAGCTGCCACTAAGTCCTAGGTTAATCATGGCAGCCGTCTCCCCAAGATAACTTCCATGGTTAACTTGTTATTAAAAGTAAATAAACACACACATTCAAAAAATCCTTTATTTAGAATAATTAAAACAAACACCCTCGTTCACCAATTTAATAAAACCAAAAAACCCATCCAGGTCCACCGTAATCCATGGATGTCCCACGAAGCTCTCAGCTCTGCTACATGAAGGTGACAAGACCAGCCACACACAATGACCGCTCTCTATCACCTTCAAGCAGCAACTGAGGTGAGCCACGCGATCACCGATGACGTCAGTCAGGTTACTTGCGGCCACCACTAGATTCTCCAACTGTGACAGTGAGTCGCCTAAGTGACTGAAGTGAGCTGCTCGACCAGCGATGAAGTCACAGGTGAGTAGCGGTGTCATGTCGGGTGGGTGACTCCAGCTAGCCGTGGGTAGCCTGAGTGACGGCAGCGCTAATGTTGCCGCTAACTTCAGTTACTTTGGTGATTAGCGGTCACCGGTGAGTCCTTCACGGGTAACCCGCTAATCAGGACACCACACACAGACAGAGCCGTGGTATGACAATGAAGTCGGGTGAGGTTCACCAAAATTCATTCTCATTGCTCGTTTCTGTGTGTTGGCTGTCAGTATGTAGCAATGACATTTTACAACACACACAAATCAACACATACGGACACCACAAGGACATTACACGTACGAATACGCGGACATTCCACACGCACACACGACAAGCATACGCCATCACACGGATGTCACACGTACCGGAGAAACGCCCATAAAAAACAGAACACGGGCCCGAAATTTTTTATGCGGAAGTGTTTTTCAGGCCTTAGATATGTAACAATTTCCATGTTAAGAGCAATAATAAGACATTTTCCTATAAAGAAGAATAATAAACATTATGCATTCTTAAGACGATGACCATTTCAGCTCATGTCTTTTAAGCTCAAGAGTTAGCAGGCACGCTGATGTTTGTAACAAGCATCCATGCTCCCATTTCTCTAAAGAAGTGTGTCCTAAAATGTTTCTATAGCTGTGGATGCTCCTTACTAACTGCAAAGGGAGTGTTCTGAAACATGGAAAGAGCTATGCATGCTCCTTGCCAACATCTCTGCTCATTCTTCAGCTCAAAAGAACATACCATATTTTTCGCTTTATAAGACGCATTTTGGTTCCCCCAAATTTTGGAGCAAAGTAAGGGGTGCATCTTATAATCCGAATATACGGGTCCAGGGGAGGTGGGGCAACTCTGGAGCGGTGCTGGGGGCTGCTGGGGGGGCTAGTGGAGGCTGGTAGAGGCTTGTGAAGGCTGCTGGAGTCAGTGGGAGATCTCCTGCTCCCGCTCATATAATATGCACAGCCGCTGTCCATCACCGTGGTGCTAAAACCGCACTGCGGCGATGGGCTGGGGAAGCGGTGCATATTTTATGTGCCGGTGCCCCCCTTTGATCGCACATGCCCCCCATCTTAGATATAGCCCCCATGCTGGTGGCCATTCTAAAACAAAAAAGCTTTGTCTCCCGATGTCTCCCTGATCTCACTGCTGATGCTGTGATCAGGCACACAGAGATCATGTCACTATGCTGTGCCGATCACATGACCGGCACCGAGAACCAGGAAGTGCAGGAGCTGAACCACATGGAGGGAGACACGAGGGATTACAGCGCTGGAGAAGGTAAGGAAAGAGTTTATTTTACTATGGGAAGCAGCATGGGGGCCATATCTAACACAGGGGGATGTGTGCCAGCAATAGGAGACATGTGCCAGCTGTATTGCATGTGTGACAGCAATAGGAGACCTGTGCCACCTGTATGGGATGTGTGCCAGCAATAGGAGACCTTTGCCACCTGTATGGGATGTGTGCCAGCAATAGGAGATCTGTGCCACCTGTATGGGATGTGTGCCAGCAACAGGAGACCTGTGCCACCTGTATGGGATGTGTGCCAGCAATAGGAGACCTGTGCCACCTGTATGGGACGTGTGCCAGCAGTAGGAGACCTGTTCCACCTGTATGGTACGTGTGCCAGCAATAGGAGACCTGTGCCACTTGTATGGGATGTGTGCCAGCAATAGGAGACCTGTGCCAGCTGTATTGGATGTGTGCCAGCACAAGGGGACTATATTCAATATAAAGGTGCCATATCCAGATTAAGGGGGCTAATTATAGGATGGGGGGCTATAAGAGACATATACCCTATATGATTTGTTAGACGGACACTGGCATTATAAGACGGACTCCAATTAACATTAAAAAAAATAAATTCTCTTTTCCTTCACCATATTTGGGGTGCGTCTTATAATCAGGTGCGTCTTATAAAGTGAAAAATATGGTAATCATCACATGAATACACTATGGTGAATATAAACTTTTGTAATATTATTATTATAATATGTGTTATTATTGCTTGTAAGATAGACGATATTAGATATGTGAAGAAACATTTAAAACTTCACATAGCCATTTTTACTTCTTGCACAAAACAGAAAAGGGGGTACTGTACTGTTTCTGCCAAAAAAGTCATCTATATACTCAGACACATCGACAAATACTCAGCAACTCTGCAGACTTTTTGGTTCAGACACCAAATTTTTATGCAATGATAGTATACCATTTGCAATATATTCATGATAAATTGGGATCATGCAATGCTGTATTGCTCAAAAGATGAGTGAAGACACAATTGCCTATAATGAGATGTAAAATTTGCACTCGTCATTTGAAAAAAAAGTAACATTGCTCAATTTATTTTTTTTCCAAATCCCATTTTTCACTCATCTAAATTTTTCCATCAATATAGATCAAAAAATATCTGAATAAAATCTGCACGTTACACCGCACTACGTGATGTATTGGCACATATTCATTTTTGCAAGATCAAAAACAGGCTCCTTGCAGAAAGCAGAAAAAAAGGCACTCTACTGTCTCCAAATAACCCCATCCCTACAAGCTCAGATCTATCTTCAAGTATTCGGCAATTCTCCAGTAGTATTAGTCAGTGGCCCCATTTCCATGATCAATGATTTCAATTTTAAAGAAGCACTCCCATCAAAATGTGTATCTTCTTAATATATTGCAGTCATTACATATAGTTAATTCTTATCTTTTCCAATAAGTCTCTGTTATCACATGTTTTAAAATCCAGAATATGCACTTGTCTTTTTTTGCATATATCCGATGAAACTTACCTTTTTAAGCCTACAGGTATGCAAAAAAAATCCCATACAGGATGAACCATGTAGCTTCCAAAATGTTAGGATGCATTGCAATTCTTTATGAAAGGAAACTGTGTTTGGTTTTCATCACTTTAATAACTGCTGAAGTATAAATACAGGTGTTATACAGATCCAGATAAGTTAAATACAGATATTATTTGAATTGAAAATGTCTGTTATTTCTGGAAAAACGCAGAAAATATTTTATACACTTAGCCTAATAGTAAGTAAGCACTAAATCAAAGTAAGCAATTTGGAAAAGGCACTTACTTTGCTTCTTTTTTTCACTTAACCCCTTTCTGACCAAGGACATACTAGTATATCCTATTTTTTGTTCACTTAACAACTAAGGACCTACTAGTATGTCCTAGTAGGGACGGCTCTTTACTCCCTAATTTCCATAATCAATACCGACCGTGGCAATTAGGAGAATGAGAGCAGGATTGCGCTCCCTCTCCCCTCTGATCGGTATCCCCGAGATGTAATCACCAGGGCCTGATCATTGTCATGGTCACCTGACTATGGAGAACTTGTATGATCATTCCTGAAGCATGTTCATACAGGCTTTTTCTGTGCAGCTCTGACAGCTGTGATGTCCTGTAGTGATCAAGCATTGAAGAACATTGCAGCTAAAGAACTAAGTGATATAGTAAAAAAGTAAAAGAAAAAAAAAACTTTTATGGTACGGTGAAAGGCATACAAAAAAAAAACTATTCCTGAGTTTCTGTTTCTTCTTGATTCTGCCTCACAAAAAGTGGAACAGAAAGTAATCAAATACAATAACAACTACAACTCATCCTGCAAAAAACAAGCCTTCACATGATTATGTCAGATGAAAAATAAAAAATTATAACCTTTACATTCTGATGTTGCAAAAAACCTTTATTTTGTAAAAAGCGTTTTTCAGTGCAATACTGTAGTTGTGAAACTTAAAACTAATATAAATCTGGTATTGCTGTAATCGTACTGACGGTGTAAAAAATAAATAAACAAAGTCATTTCATCGCCTGCTATTGATTTGTTCATTCTGCCTTAAAGATTGCAGTACGACATGGCTCACATTTATCTTGCGTGATTGCACCGGGGATTATATGTAAGGGTACATGCCCACAATCAGGAATTGCAGATTCTTGGACCCAGTGTGTTTTTTCTGCTTCCAAACCTCTGCGTTGTACAGTACAAGCACAATGGATACATTTATAGAAATCCCATGGCCACTGTGTTTCTTTTCTCCACAGCCTAAACTGACATTCAGTGTGGCTTTCCTAGATGAAAGTCAATTTAAGCTGCGGAAATGCAAGTCACCTCAGCTTGGAAAACACAGCAAAAGTCCACAGTGTGACAAACTCTGATTCTGGGTTCGAGCAGCTGCGGTATTTGGCATAGAACACTTGTGTCTCCACAAAAGAAGACATGTGCGGATGCAGGACTCACCATGTGCGGATCGGCAAGTACCCTAAATCTCTAAAAAATGTGATTCAGAAAATATTTGCAACTGAAAATACCCTGTAATGACGGAGACAGTTTGACTTCATTTTGGCCTGTCGTCCGGCGGTGTCCATCTTTTTATGCCTCTTTTTAGGCGTGCACAAAAGTGTAGTCATCAACATTTTTGTTGCCTTCTAAATAGATGGATAATATAGAGGAAGCTCTGCTGCACTGGTATATAGGTGCTCAGAGGTAAATAATAGACAATAGTAGAGGATAACCTCGGCACACTAAAACTCCCACACTGAGTCAGAAAGTCACAATGAATAGTAATGAAAAAACACTTTATTGGTCTGTAATTTGAAGAAATTTTTTTTAAGGCATATATCTTTCTGTCCAAAATAAGTAGCTAATTTGAAGTTTCGGCCTGAGACTTCGTCAGATTGGACTTATCTGTGTGCAAAAGTATAACAATAATCAATATCATACAATAGTACAGAATTTAAGCAACATAGGGATACAATCAGGGTGTAAAAATGGCACAGAACAAAGAAATTACAGTAATATCTCATAATAAGGGTCAGAGTAAATTAGAAACATTGGTGCGAAAGATTACCATACATAAAAGTCATGTGCAGTAGGTGAAAATTACACTATGCATGGCAGAGCTGATGGGTAGACCAACCATGGAGAACAGGGAAGAAAAAGAAAAAGTGGAGAAAAAGCGGAGAAAAAGCGGAGGAAAAAAGGAGGAAAAGAGGAGGAAAAGAGGAGGAAAAGAGGAGGAAAAGAGGAGGAAAAGAGGAGAAAAGTGACGAAACAGTGGAGAAACAGTGAAGAAAAAGGAGGAGGGAAAGAAAAAAGGGAGTGGAACGAAGAAAAGGAGAGGGTAGAAGAGGGGGGAGAGAGGAAGAAGGAGAAGCGGCTATGAAAAAAGCGTAAGTAGTACATAACTCACCAAGAACACATATAGTCGTGATAGGTACATCAAACAAGAGGACCGGACAACGTAAGGCACTTTATATTGTTGTGCGTATCACTATAAAGGAAGGCATATACGTTAAAGTAAGGATCATATAGAACTAATATACGGGTAATAATGATGGTGAGTATATAATAGTATTGTACAATGTATAATACCTGTTGCTTAGAAACCGTTATAGGGTAACATGTAACAAGAGGCACCTGTCAGGTGCTATAGCTACTCAGCCTAGGAGTGCTGGGAAAGACACAGTAGTAGCGTCTAATATGCATCAAGCTATAATGAAAAAAACATGTGATAGACAAATGAACATCAGACGTCTTTAAGTAAATCTCTACTGATAGGTAAGGTGTATATAACACCCTTATGTACCTGTATGTCAGCCTTGCTAGCATAGCACTGTAACAGGAGCTGTATAGGATTGCTGGGATGTTGTCCACAGATAATGCCTTATGGGAAGCTTACTATGAGATATAGGTACCTCTAGGGAATTGCAAGAAGTCATTAGAGGCTCATGATCATATGAATGTAGTGTACTAAAAATGGTTGGGAGCAAGGTATTTACCTAAGTGGAAGGCCAAGTGTTAATGCTGCCGGTAGCACCGGAAGGGTATCAGGCCAAGGTCCTAGTATGGTGAGAGAAGAGGAGTGTAGATAACAAACAGAGGATAAGGGTTAAAGCCATATGACAAAGAGAGAGACAGAAGGTTGGTTGCCATTACTCACCTCGCCGCTGGTAGACGTGCGTTCAGTACTAGCACGCTCCTGTGCAGGGAACTATGTCCGGCGTGCGAGGGTTCTTGAAGGAGGTGTGGGTGGGACTATCCAGATCACTTCCTGCGTGTGGAACGCAGGAAGTAAGGAGGTGGAACGCACACCGCGCATGCACAGTGTGCGCTACACCTCCAGACCTGATCTGGGTGTGACTAAAGTTGCGTCCACGTGATATGAGCAGGCCAATGCAGGGGGAGGAGGGTGACCACTGTATTAGTGCTGGGAAAGTCTGAAGAAGCCGCTGCCATGTTTTCAAGTGCCATATATAGTAGTGCAGTAATTCTTAACGGTGCTGGTAAGTGCACTAATTCTGAGGTGATTAACGTTTCTGTGAAAAGAAAGAATCCCATTAGTATATAGGAATACATTAGAATCGTCATGTTAACAATGTCATAGGAAACGACATATGTAATCACTGTCACCCATAAAAAATTTTTTAAAGGACATACATTAATATAAATAAGAACTAGTAAATAAGTAAGCATGTAGATCATATAAATAAGGATAACATCCTATAAAGAAAAATGGGAATTAGACCGCATACAGGCGTATAAATGGCAATCCTGTACACCCTAACCAACTAAAAATCTGGGATTTAGGAAAAAGCGGACATGACCTAAAATGATGTCTCGTATTTACGGTTAAGTCCATGGGGTTCTAATGTGCCTAAGGTGTGGATCCACCAAGCTTCCCTGTCAAGTAACCTCTTGACCCTATTACCTCCTCTACGCATGACATCAACATGGTCAATAACCTGGAATTTAAGTTGGGAAATTTGATGTCCTGCCATGCAGAAATGATGGGGTATGGGCAACAAAGTATTGCCACATCTGATGTCCGATTTGTGCCGACTTATGCGGTCTCGGATATGCTGAGTGATTTCCCCAACATATCCGAGACCACACGGGCACTTAATGTAATATACCACAAAGGTACTGTCGCATGTGTAAAAGCCCAGGATATGGAGTTTCTTGCCTGTCATACCATACGTGACGGTATTTCCCTTGGTCACGTTAGCACATTGCGCACAACCCAGACAAGGGAAGGTGTCTCTCTGTTGAGTATCCAAGAATTTGTGACGTGGAACAGTTTTCGTGGAACCTATGTCAGCCCGTACCAGTTTATTCCTTAAATTAGGGGATCTCTTGTGACAAAAAAAGAGGTAAATTATGAAAAGCCTCGATTTTCGGATACGCTGACTTAAGGAGAGGCCAGTGTTGACAAATAATACTCCTCACTGTTACGAGGGGGACCCGGGGAAGCGTGCCAAGATGGGAAATGGACAGCTTCCGCCGGTCAAGGTCCACTGTGCGGTGTAAGGGACCGCTGCTATGGTCAGGAAAGAGTGAGCGGGTTGCTACTAGTGATCGTCTGGAATGTCACAGACGATCTATGTACACCGGTCCGCCCTAACCCGTGAGGGTTGTATGGCTCGGGGCTTCTCGATCGGTGTACCTGTTGCACGGGGACGCACAGAGGTGCCTACGCACGTGTGCCAGCGGGAGTCACAAGATATGGCAAGAGGGTAGCACAGAGGTGCCCACGCACGTGTGCTTTCAATAACCAGGTGAGTCCGGTGGAGACTCGAGGAGCTTACCTGGGACAGGGACACGGCCTGTCGAAGGAGATACTGCCGGAGCAGCCAGGCAGGAACACGGCCTGCTGAAGGAGATACTGCCGGAGCAGCAAGGCAGGAACACGGCCTGCCGAAGGAGATACTGCCGGAGCAGCAAGGCAGGAACACGGCCTGCAAACCAGGTGCTGCCTAAGCAGCAAGGGCCAAGCCCACAAAAGACAATAATGCCTGAGCAGTGGCGTGGCAGCACGCTGCCAGTCATCCAAACATAGAAGGACGGTCGCGCGCCGCCATGATGGCAGGGGGAGCTTTTAAGGAGGTGTAGCTCCACCCAAGGGCGGGCGCGAGACGGGCGTGACCCAATCAGGATTCGTGATGTCCTGGCCCAGCCAGTCAGGATTCAGCACATCACCAGCCTCGCCATCGGGCCGTGTGATATCAGTGAGCGAATAAGAAGATGTCACGTGGAGCATATGCTCATCTTCCTGCCTCTGGGTCATAAAGGCGGGATCCCCGGTTTAACAATGTGTAGAGACATGGGAAGTCTTGCTGCTTCCCGGAGCATCTATTCTTTGCACACTGCGCAACCTCCCAGAGCCTCCGTGATGCTGAGCAGGAGAGCTCGTGGCAGGCAAGGGATGGGAGACCGCTCCATTCCTTGCAAGAGGAGAACCACTAGGTGTCACCCTTCTGCTGTGTCTCTGAGAAGGCAACTCCTGCAGTCTCCCAGACCTTTGGCGCTGCTGAGCAGGAGGGCTCGTGGCAGACAAGGAATGGGGGACCACCTCATTCCTTGCAACAGGAGAGCCACGACGTGTAGCATGGGCCCCCCCCTCGCCTGCGCCTGAAGGCCGCCACCAAACCGGGGGCGTGGACATGCTCCTCCAATTCCCAGGACCTATGCTCCGGGCCACGACCGACCCACTCCACGAGGAAGTACCTCTTGCCCTGTACAATTTTTGTTCTTACTAGCTTCGCTACTTCAGGGTCGTCGGACGAGAAGCCAACCTGGGACAGCAGAGACCCCGAGGTTTTAGGTCGTACGGGTTTCAGAAGAGATACATGAAACGTATTAGAAATAGCCCAGCGCGAAGGGAGCTGGAGTCGATATACTACCGCGGTTACCCGCTCTATTACTGTAAACGGGCCAAGGTACCTAGGAGCAAACTCGGCTGTCTGTACCGGAAGGTTAATATGTTTAGAAGACAGCCACACTAGGTCACCATGTGCGAAAGATGGCACAGGATGTGGAAGACCCGCAGGCCTCCGCCTGAACGGTTTATTATACGCACACGACGTACGGACTCCCATATTATTCTGTACATCCTGGGCTACCGCCGGCCCCCAATAATGCCTGACCCCTAGGTCTCTGGTCCTGTCGACCCCGAAGTGGGCCCCAACTTTGATCCCATGACAGCACACCGTTCCGTGAGTCAGAGGAAGTGAGGGTCTTACCAGGTGGCACCTGGTCTTTGGAAGTGGAAATGACCCTCCTCACGCTGATTGAAGGTGAAACAAGACACTGACTTTCTTCCGAAGGTTTCAAACATCGGTTAGCTACATGTCCCTCCTGCCCACAGGCAAAGCAAATGGCCGACGGCCGAGAACCTGTGGTAGAGGAGACCACTTTGGAGACTTCCATTGGCTCCACAGAGTCATCAACAGAGCTGGCTGGGAGACCGGTCTGGTGGGGAAGGGGAGTCAGAGGCTCTATAGACCAGGTAGACGTGGGTGCTGAAGAGACCTCGAGCCTCCGCTCCGCGTGACGGATGTCTATGCGAGAGGCAAGCCGAATCAAGGACTCTAAAGTGGTCGGCACGTCACGCGTGGCCAGTGCGTCTTTGACGAACCCTGCCAGACCCTCCCAGAACACAGGGACCAGGACTTTATCTGGCCAGTCCAGCTCTGCGGCGAGTGTCCTGAATTGTACTGCAAAGTCCCCTACTGAAGTGGACCTTTGCCGAAGGCGTAGGAGCCGCAGCGCAGAGTCGTGGGTGACTTGAGGCCCGAGGAACACCTTTCTCATGGCCTCAAGATAAACTGGAAGGTGATTCACCACCCGATCTCCGCGCTCCCACAACGGGGTGGACCATTTTAGCGCTTTCCCTGTGAGCAGGGACTGGACGAAGGCTACCTTCGCCTTCTCAGTAGCATAATCAGTCGCGGAAAACTCCAAGTAGGTGGTAACCTGGTTTATGAAACCACGGCACTCAGAGATGTCCCCGCTGAAGCGCTCTGGGAGCGCAAGGCGAGGCGACCTTCCACACAATTCCACAGCCTGAGTAGCCGTCTGGGTGGCGACTATTGCTAGAGCAGCCTTATCGGTGGAAGACCGCTCCACTGCTGCCAATCGTGACTCCAACTGCTGCACATAACGCAGCAACTGCTGCTGCTCTTCCGCCATAGCCAGACCTTTGGCGCGACCGTAATGTTACGAGGGGGACCCGGGGAAGCGTGCCAAGATGGGAAATGGACAGCTTCCGCCGGTCAAGGTCCACTGTGCGGTGTAAGGGACCGCTGCTATGGTCAGGAAAGAGTGAGCGGGTTGCTACTAGTGATCGTCTGGAATGTCACAGACGATCTATGTACACCGGTCCGCCCTAACCCGTGAGGGTTGTATGGCTCGGGGCTTCTCGATCGGTGTACCTGTTGCACGGGGACGCACAGAGGTGCCTACGCACGTGTGCCAGCGGGAGTCACAAGATATGGCAAGAGGGTAGCACAGAGGTGCCCACGCACGTGTGCTTTCAATAACCAGGTGAGTCCGGTGGAGACTCGAGGAGCTCACCTAGGACAGGGACACGGCCTGTCGAAGGAGATACTGCCGGAGCAGCAAGGCAGGAACACGGCCTGCCGAAGGAGATACTGCCGGAGCAGCAAGGCAGGAACACGGCTTGCAAACCAGGTGCTGCCTAAGCAGCAAGGGCCAAGCCCACAAAAGACAATAATGCCTGAGCAGTGGCGTGGCAGCACGCTGCCAGACATCCAAACATAGAAGGATGGTCGCGCGCCGCCATGATGGCAGGGGGAGCTTTTAAGGAGGTGTAGCTCCACCCAAGGGCGGGCGCGAGACGGGCGTGACCCAATCAGGATTCGTGACGTCCTGGCCCAGCCAGTCAGGATTCAGCACATCACCAGCCTCGTCATCGGGCCGTGTGATATCAGTGAGCGAATCAGAAGACGTCACGTGGAGCATATGCTCATCTTCCTGCCTCTGGGTCATAAAGGCGGGATCCCCGGTTTCACAATGTGCAGAGACATGGGAAGTCTTGCTGCTTCCCTGAGCATCTATTCTTTTCACACTGCGCAACCTCCCAGAGCCTCTGTGATGCTTAGCAGGAGAGCTCCATTCCTTGCAAGAGGAGAACCACTAGGTGTCACCCTTCTGCTGTGTCTCTGAGAAGGCAACTCCTGCAGTCTCCCAGACCTTTGGCGCTGCTGAGCAGGAGGGCTCGTGGCAGACAAGGAATGGGGGACCACCTCATTCCTTGCAACAGGAGAGCCACGACATGTAACACCTCACCATAGGTTGGAAGGGGTGATATGTCGTGACACATGTTATCTGACTTTGAGATATGGTGTTACGCTGAGGTGTGGAGGATTTCGTGTCAGCCAAGTGTGGGGGATAACCCCTCTGCGCAAATTTCTGACTCATCTCCTCCTGACATAAGGCCCTAGTATCAGATTTGCTGACAAACCTGTCCACACGGGTGTGCTGTGATATGGGTAGGGCTCTTTTAACATGTCTCGGATGATTGCTAGTATAAAAAAGGAGGCTGTTCCTATCTGTAGGTTTGACAAATATGTCGGTAGCCAGGAGGCCCCTGTCCTCCCGTATAACCAGACAATCAAGATAGTTGATTTGATGTTGATCATGGTGGAGGGTAAAAGTAAGTCCAGGCATAAACCCATTAAGGTCAGCAAAAAATTCAAGAAAAAGATTAAGTTCACCATCCCAAACCAAGAAGTTATCATCAATATATCTTCGCCAGAGTAAGGCGTGTCTATTAATGAGTGGGTTGGGATGGATGAAACGGTCCTCAAAAGAGGCCATGAAGATGTTAGCGTAAGGGGGCGCCATGTTCGAACCCATTGCGGTCCCCTTACACTGCATATAGAACGGATCCTGGAATAGGAAATGATTTTTTTTTAGCACAATCTTAAGAAGGTCAAGGCAAAATTCTTGGTTATCGACCGGCAGAGTGGTGAACTCGTTAAGAAACCAGTGCACCGCTTTGATACCCTCATCATGTGAAATGCTAGTATACAGGCTGTTCACATCAAGTGTCACCAGGTATGCCTTGTCTGGAATGTGGTGGAGGTCTCTAACAATCTCGAGGAAGTGAGAAGTGTCCTTCACATACGATGGAATGAGAGGTATAAAGGAATTTTTTAGAACCACGCAGACATGCCTTACTCTGGCGAAGATATATTGACAATTTCTTCTTGGTTTGGGATGGTGAACTTAATATTTTTCTTGAATTTTTTGCTGACCTTAATGGGTTTATGCCTGGACTTACTTTTACCCTCCACCATGATCAACATCAAATCAACTATCTTGATTGTCTGGTTATACGGGAGGACAATGGCCTCCTGGCTACCAACATATTTGTTAAACCTACAGATAGGAACAGCCTCCTTTTTTATACTAGCAATCATCCGAGACATGGTAAATTAGCCCTACCCATATCACAGCACACCCGTGTGGACAGGCTTGTCAGCAAATCTGATACTAGGGCCTTACGTCACGAGGAGATGAGTCAGAAATTTTCACAGAGGGGTTATCCCCCACACTTGGCTGACACGAAATCCTCCACACCTCAGCGTAACACCATATCTCAAAGTCAGATAACATGTGTCACGACATATCACCCCTTCCAACCTATGGTGAGGAGTATTATTTGTCAACACTGGCCTCTCCTTAAGTCAGCGTATCCGAAAATCGAGGCTTTTCATAATTTACCTCTTTTTTGTCACAAGAGATCCCCTAATTTAAGGAATAAACTGGTACGGGCTGACATAGGTTCCACGAAAACTGTTCCACGTCAGACATTCTTGGATACTCAACAGAGAGGCACCTTCCCTTGTCTGGGTTGTGTGCGCAATGTGCTAACGTAATCAAGGGCAATACTGTCACGTATGGTATGACAGGCAAGAAATTCCATATCCTGGGCTTTTACACATGCGACAGTACCTTTGTGGTATATTACATTAAGTGCTCGTGCGGTCTCGGATATGTTGGGGAAACCACTCAGCATATCCGAGACCGCATAAGTCGGCACAAATCTGACATCAGATGTGGCAATACTTTGTTGCCCATACCCCATCATTTCCGCATGGCAGGACATCAAATTTCCCAACTTAAATTCCAGGTTATTGACCATGTTGATGTCATGCATAGAGGAGGTAATAGGGTCAAGAGGTTACTTGACAGGGAAGCTTGGTGGATCCACACCTTAGGCACATTAGAACCCCACGGACTTAACCGTAAATCCGAGACATCATTTTAGGTCATGTCCGCTTTTTCCTAAATCCCAGTTTTTTAGTTGGTTAGGGTGTACAGGATTGCCATTTATATGCCTGTATGTGGTCTAATTCCCATTTTTCTTTATAGGATGTTATCCTTATTTATATGATCTACATGCTTACTTTTTTACTAGTTCTTATTTATATTAATGTATGTCCTTTAAAAAATTTATTTTGAGTGACAGTGATTACATATGTCGTTTCCTATGACATTGTTAACATGAAGATTCTAATGTATTCCTATATACTAATGTGATTCTTTCTTTTCACAGAAACGTTAATCACCTCAGAATTAGTGCACTTACCAGCACCGTTAAGAATTACTGCACTACTATATATATGGCACTTGAAAACATGGCATCGGCTTCTTCAGACTTTCCCAGCACTAATACAGTGGTCACCCTCCTCCCCCTGCATTGGCCTACTCATATCACGTGGACGCAACTTTAGTCACACCCAGATCAGGTCTGGAGGTGTAGCGCACACTGTGCATGCGCGGTGTGCGTTCCACCTCCTTACTTACTGCGTTCCACACGCAAGAAGTGATCTGGATAGTCCCACCCACACCTCCTTCAAGAACCCTCGCACGCCAGACATAGTTCACTGCACAGGAGCGCGCTAGTACTGAACGCACGTCCACCAGCGGCGAGGTGAGTAATGGCAACCGACCTTCTGTCTCTCTCTTTGTCATATGGCTTTAACCCTTATCCTCTGTTTGTTATCTACACTCCTTTTCTCTCACCATACTAGGACCTTGGCCTGATACCCTTCCGGTGCTACCGGCAGCATTAACACTTGGCCTTCCACTTAGGTAAATACCTTGCTCCCAACCATTTTTAGTACACTACGTTCATATGATCATGAGCCTCTAATGACTTCTTGCAATTCCCTAGAGGTACCTATATCTCATAGTAAGCTTCTCATAAGGCATTATCTGTGGACAACATCCCAGCAATCCTATACAGCTCCTCTTACAGTGCTATGCTAGCAAGGCTGACATACAGGTACATAAGGGTGTTATATACACCTTACCTATCAGTAGAGATTTACTTAAAGACGTCTGATGTTCATTTGTCTATCACATGTTTTTTTCATTATAGCTTGATCCATATTAGACGCTACTACTGTGTCTTTCCCAGCACTCCTAGGCTGAGTAGCTATAGCAGCTGACAGGTGCCTCTTGTTACATGTTACCCTATAACGGTTTCTAAGCAACAGGTATTATACATTGTACAATACTATTATATACTCACCATCATTATTACCCGTATATTAGTTCTATATGATCCTTACTTTAACGTATATGCCTTCCTTTATAGTGATACGCACAACAATATAAAGTGCCTTACATTGTCCGGTCCTCTTGTTTGATGTACCTATCCCGACTATATGTGTTCTTGGTGAGTTATGTACTACTTACGCTATTTTCATAGCTGCTTCTCCTTCTTCCTCTCTTCCCCCCTCTTCTACCCCCTCCTTTTCTTCGTTCCACTCCCTTTTTTCTTCTTTCCCTCCTCCTTTTTCTTTACTTTTTCTTCACTTTTTCTCCACTTTTTCTTCTTTTTTCGCCACTTTTCTCCACTTTTCTCCTCTTTTCTCTACTTTTCTCCACTTCTCTCCATTTTTTCTCCACTTTTTCTCCGCTTTCTCTCCGCTTTTTCTCCTCTTTTTCTCCTTTTTTTCCTCCACTTTTTCTCCTTTTTTTCTTCACTTTTTCTCCACTTTTTCTCCACTCTTTCTCCACTTTCTCTCCACTTCTCCACTTTTTCTCCACTTTTTCTCCACTTTTTCTCCTTCTTCCCTGTTCTGCATGGTCGGTCTACCCAACAGCTCTGCCATGCATAGTGTAATTTTCACCTACTGCACATGACTTTTATGTATGGTAATCTTTTGCACCAATGTGTCTAATTTACTCTGACCCTTATTATGAGATATTACTGTAATTTCTTTGTTCTTTGCCATTGTTACACCCTGATTGTATCCCTATGTTGCTTAAATTCTGTAGTATTGCATGATATTGATTATTGTTATACTTTTGCACACAGATAAGTCCAATCTGACGAAGGCTCAGGCCGAAACGTCAAATTAGCTATTTATTTTGGACAGAAACATATATGCCTTAAAAAAAATTTTCTTCAAATTACGGACCAATAAAGAGTGTTTTTTCATTACTATTCATTGTGACTTTCTGACTCAGTGTGGGAGTTTTAGTGTGCCGAGGTTATCCTCTACTATATTTAAAATAGATGGACACAGCTAAACAGAAGATAAATGGAGTCAGGAGTAACTCTGCTGCCTCATTAATGAATGGATCCATCAAATGTTTCACATGAATCACTTATTTCAGACATGTAGTTGGAAACCCCGATGTAAGCACTCTGCATAGAATACAGGATAAATATAAACTGATTCAAAATGTTCCGTACCAAAGTTGCCACCAAATTGCATTCATCTAAACCCATGAAAACACAAGTCTTAACTTAGGTCCATCATCCGTTAATGGAAATATAGGGGCATAAAATTACTGGTAGCATAGAGGTTCGGGAAACCACAGTTAGTGTCCACATGATAGACATTGTTGTAGTGAGGAGAGCCCACTTAAATATTCAGGATGCAGGTTTTCAGAAGCACAAACTGAGCAGAATTTACGGGCACTACAATGTACTGGGCACAAAAAGGACTTATTTGCACTTTTTAATTCTGCAACAATCACCGTATTTGACACCATGGGTGTTTTCCGGAGACTAAATTGTCACTACACCCATAGATTAATTCTCAGAGGAGTGTAATTTCCAAAATTTGGTCATTTGAGGGAGATTTCTTCTGTTCGTACAATCGCATTAGCGATCGCACCCGCTCCCGTTGTTTGTGCATAACGGGCAATTAGTTGCCCGTGGCGCACAAAGTCCCCCGTCATACGTACTTACCTCCCTAACGACGTCGCTGTGGGTGGCGAACATGCTCTTCCTGAAGGGGGAGGGATGTTCGGCGTTACAGCGACGTCACACAGCGGCCGCCCAATAGAAGCAGAGGGACAGAGATGAGCGGGACGTAACATCCTGCCCATCTCCTTCCTTCCTTCCGCATTGCCGGCAGCCGCAGGTAAGCTGCAGGTCGTCGTTCCCGAGGTGTCACACGTAGCGATGTGTGCTGCCTTGTGAACGATGAACAACCTGCGTCCTCTACAACCAACGTATTTTAAAAAGGAACGATGTGTCAGCGATGGACGATAAGGTGAGTATTTTCCATTGTTAACGGTCGTTCCTTACTGTCGCACACAACGACGTTGCTAACAATGCCGGATATGCGTCAAGGAATCCATGACCCTGGCGATATATTGTTAGATCCGTCGTTGCGTGTGACGCTGCCTTAACTCTGCAAATGGAGTCTACAAACTATTCTTGGAAAATCTGTGCTCCAAAAATCAAATGGCACTCCTTCCCTCCTGAGCCCTATTGTGCAGCCAAACAATACTGTACAGTCACATGTGGGGCATTGCCACATCCAGGAGAAATTGTGTAACATATTATGGTTTTTTTTACCTATTTCATTTGTGAAAATTGGAAATCTGTGGTTAAAACAACATTTTAGTGGTAAAAATGTAATTATTTTGTGTTCATCGCCCAATAGTATAAAATGTTGTGACACAACTGTAGTGGCAGTATGCTCATTGCACCTCTGGGGATGAATTCATTGAGGGGTGCAGTTTGTAAAGTGTGGTCTTTTGTGGGGAGGTATCTGCTGTTCTAGACCCTCTGAGGCTCTTCCAATGTGACATGGCACCCGCAAACTATTCCAACTAAATCTGCACCCCAATATGGCACTCCTTCTCTTCTTTACTTTGTACTGTGCCTCTAAAGTAGTTTTTGACCATATATTGGTACTGGTATACTCATGAATATTTGCACAACAAATTGAATGGTTAGTTATCTCTTATTGCCCTATTGAATTTGAATAATCTGGCGTTTAAGTAACATTTTTGTAGCTCAATGTTATTAACGTCTGTGAAGCCCCCGGGTCTTCAAGGTGCTCACCAAACATCTAGATTCATTCCTTGAGGGGTCTATGTTCTAAAATGGGGTCACTTGTGGGGGGCTCCACTGTTTAGGTACCTGAAGAGGTCTCCAAATGGAACATAGTGGTTGCTAATGATTGAAGCTAATTTTTTTTTCAAAAATTCAAATGGCATTCCTTCCCTTCCGAGCCTTGATATGCACCCAAATAATTGATTTCCACCTCATAAAAGGTAACAGAGTACTCAAAAGAAATTGCATAAGAAACTTAATGGCGAATTTTTTCCTAATACCTTTGTGAAAAAGCTACTTGATTAAAGTAACAATTTTGTGATAAAAATGTATTTTTTTTATTTACAAGTCTCAAAGTTATAAACTTCTGTAAAGCCCCTGGGGTTTCAAGGTGCTCATTAAACAGTTAGATAACTTCCTTGAGGGGTCTAGTTTCCAAATTGGGGAAACTTTTCGAATATTCGCGAATATTCGATGCGCAATGTAAGTCTATGGGAAACCTGAATAATTTCACGTTGGACCTAACGGCGAGCTGTGGTGACTGAGGAAAAGGTTGAAATGGATGGGAAAAGGCAGAAACAGTGTGGGTACAGCCTGTAGAAGGTGTGTGACTGCATTTCTGGTGTCTTGGAATAACGTGCTCAAAGCAGCATGCGGTTTTTACGTAGTCGCCAGAATAGCTCTCAAACCAAAGTAAGAGGGGACATTGAGAAGAAACAGGGTTTTTTTCACTTTATTTTTTCACTTTATTTTTTTTCACTTTAATAAAATGTAAAATCAAACCCCGACCTAAAAAAAACTACTTTAGCATATGTTCACACGTTTCATTTTTTACATTTTTCTCCCTTTTTTGATTAGAAAGGGCTCTAACTTATACATTATATTGGTGTCTGTCTCGCACCTCCTTTTTTGGGACATATTTGACAGCACTTTAAAAGGTCAGCTACAATGTGCCGTTGGGATGTTGGCCTTGCCCTCCTCTTCCACCAACACCACCGGCTCCAGTGGATCTCTATACAAATTCTATTCAAATTATTCAGTAATGTCTGTTTTATGGACAAATGAACACCACGCTGGGACATCGAAGCTGATGTTGGTGATTACTGCATCTGACCAAAAGCAGGTTGGGAGCAGGAGGCATCATTGCCTGCTTCCTAGACCGCAGTTTGTGAAGCATGAAGCACCGTGGAAGTGACAGTTGTTTCACTCTGGAACTCAGGCTTTATTCCACTAGCTAACACCGAGGATTTCAAAAAATTCAGTTTCCCCAGGGGGGAATGGTTCAGGCACCACGGAGCACAGCATCAGAAGGTACTCCCAACTGCTTTTGTTTAAAAAATAATTTAGAGGATTTGCAAAAGTGCATAACATGCCGAGAAGTTAAAAAAAATTCTGATTTCACAGGGGGCCATGGGTAACACACTGTGTAGCATAGCATCAATAAAGAAGACAAATAGAGACTGCCTGAACAATTTTTATAGATTGTGTAGCCTCGACAGTGGTTGTGCCAGTGCATAATGTACAAAGGCTTGAAAAATATTGCCCTATATAGTATGTGTTAAAAAAATAGTTCCTGTGCTGAGATAATCTTATACGCATATGTGTCCCTGATATTTGTTGTGTATTAGCCGTGTCTAATTCTACAGGAATATTGTCCAGACGTAGCCTATCTCCTGGGCAAGGCAGGAAGCAGAAGTGTATACTGACATTACAGCACAGGATTGCAGATAATCTTTTCTTAGCTCTAACATTTCAATGCCTATTTTTACACACGTTTTACCACATATAAGAACATTTTTTTAACATCCTATTGTGGAATTTATTGTTATTCCTAGATCTATGGATTCAAATATGCTTTTTTTCATTAAATAAACCCTTTTAACCTCTCAAATTTAGTTTCAACTAAATGAACATTCATTACTATTTGTTAGATTGTAGTCACCACTTGCAGACTGGCAGTCTTAAGACTTGCATTATTGTTCTAGTCTGCCGAAAAGGTCCATTGATTTTTCTAGAAGTTATAGTCATTATTTCCTGTCTGCAACATTTAACCCCTTCACTGATATATCTGTTTAACACTTAGCTCTCAATTAATCTAACTGTTTATGCCAGAAATCTGGTGTAAAATATTTTGAAAATTGCATATTTTGTGTCCAAACTATGGTTGTGCAAAAATGTTCTGACTTCTGGCATTTTCATACCTCCTCTGCAAACATGACCTCAGCTTGGGCGAGGCAGGGCATGGCCTCAGTCACTCAGTCTAATTTATGACAATCTATGTAGTTACTTACATCAAAAATCTTACTTTTGTCAACAATTGGAATAATGTTGGTGGTGAGGTGCGCATAGGACAATTTTATGAAGAGCTTGATTTCCTAGGAGGCCTGATTCATTCCTTAAGAAGCCCATTAATCAAGACTGGCATGGACCACACCACCAGTCTTGATGAATTGGGGCTTTAGTTTCCTTAAGACTGCTCTTAGGGGGAGGAAACCCAGAATAAAGTTGCGAACACTGATGAAGTCAGCAGTGGAGGGAGGTCTTAGTTTCACAGACGTTCGGGGATACAACCTAGTGTGTATAATGAGACATGTGTTTGATTGGATGAGAGGAACGAGCAGGCACTCAGATTATGACATGGAAGCCAAGTATGCATCACCGTGGGATCTGACATCCATTTAACACTCCCCATTATCCAGGGCGGAAGGGCATATAAGGAACTCAATTATATTCCGAGATACTATGCTAATATGGAAATGGGTAAGAAAGAAATTGGGGCTGTCACGAACAGTATCTAAGTACTTAAACCCCTGGGCATCTCCGAACTACCCCCTGGGATGGGAAAATAAGCTATTTACTAGATGGAAAGAGATGGGTGTCAAGAAAATCAAGGATGTTATGAATGTAGAGAAAAGAAGGTGGATGACAGGTTGGGAAGTGCTTGACAAGTATGAACTTAATAGCTCACATATCATCCAATATGAACAATTGAAATATGGAGTATTTGGAGATTTGGGCGAGATTGGAAAGGAATTGAACAAGAGTTTCATTGATGAGCTTATGGAATGCGACGCAGCAGACGTAAATGTCTCCCAAATTTACCAAACATTTCGGGGAGTACTTATATCTGGGGAGGATAGCCGTACCCTAACAGCATGGGGGAAACAACTGAAAGGGCAGGAAATGGTAGGGGACATATTGAAGGGATGGGTACAAATGCGGAAGCATGTTACAAAGGAGAGATGGATAGACACCCAATTCAGAATCTTACATAGGGCTATTTTGGGATTCAATATACCGGGAAGAGACATACGGTGTCCTAAATGTCAAAAAGAGAAAACAGATATGTCACATGGGCTATGGGAATGTAAAAAAATTCACAGGTTCTGGAACCAGGTCAGAATATTTGTCCAAGCAACATGGGGAATCTCTGGAAATCTTGAGCTAATGGTGTGGATTTTTCATTCCTTTGAGGGAGGGGTAAAAGGGGGATCTGACATACCGGGAAAGAAGAAATACACAATAATACATGACGCAGCCATGATAGCCAAATGATCCATCTTAAAGCATTGGATACAAAAGGAGGGCCCATCCATAAAAGTGGTTATTGGTGAACTACATAATTTATTGAGGCTGGAAAAATTGGAAGCGGAGAGGGACAAAAACAGGTTGATACCCAAGTTCTTTGGGAAATGGAGAAGCTTAATTGAAAGTCAATTTACTCAGGGAGAAATAAACAATCGGATGATACCTTTTACACAATCGGAGTGGTACCTTCGGAATGATATCAATGATAGCCTGGGCAAATTGAATGTAACTTAGCAAGGAGTTCCAGAGGGCAGGGGAGATGAGATGACAAGGTAGTAACAAGGCACGTCAGAAAGTTTGGAAGCATCCAGGGTTGACACAGGGGTTTAAAGATTTTAATTGACTTGTTTCACATATGTTATTTCTTAGTACTTTTGTTTTGGTTCAATATAGACCATATCAAACAGAAGATTAGTTTGGAATTTAAAGTGGGGGCGTTACACTTTACTATGTCACACATTGCCAGACAAATGCTTTTTCTGTATAACTATGAATATTTTGTTTTGTTACATTTATAAAAAATTGAAAAATTAATAAAAAAACGTTTTGAAAAAAACCAAAACACTGCTCTTTTGGTGGGAAAACGTCATCTATACTATTGTTATCTTTATTGCTGCTTACAATTTATTTAAAATGTGTGTGATTGTAAAAACCTTAAAATTAATACATCTAGTTATCAAATATGTTATAGTAAGACATACAAGTCCACAGTTCTGTTTATGTTGGAGGGCATAATTTATTAATTAAGTTTTTATAAGGAATAAGTATTAAAATATCCATATTGAATATATATATATGCTGAGCATGGAAGGATATATATAAATCCTTCCAGAAGCTTCCCGAGGCTTCCAGAAGGTTACGTAATATGGAACTATATTCAACTATGTTCCACTAGAACACCCTATATGGGCTGAGCAGCTGGTATATAATACACGATGGAGGGGGCTACTGGGGGCTCCTTCACACTGCCTGCTGTGAGAAGACTCGAGGCTGCAAAGATGAAGACACGCTAAGAGAAGACATCCCCTGCATTGCCGTTCAGGAGCCAAAGAGAGATGGGTAAAGACTTCCCATTGTTCAGTATGGACTAAATGAACTCTTTTTTACATAAGCTATCAAAGTATATTATTTTTTCCTTTCTGTAACTGAACCCTGGCAACCATTTTTAAATAGATAAAATACATTTATTTTTTACATCTTTGGAAGTTCTTTCTTTCATGCGGCCTTTACGTATTTGACGAAAAATATATTTAAGAGTATATTTTTTTAACATTTTGGTGAGCCACCCATTCGTAATTTTTTACGTTTTTGTTGTTCCTTCACTTTGCATAAGGGGGGTCGAAGTCCAGTATCTCCTGCAAAGGATCAGGAATCGACAATTTATAAAAAATCACGCAGAACCTAGGAAATACGTATAAGTCAAGATTGCATGAATGTTTTTTTAATGAACTTTAAAGTCTTTACAAAGTTACAGAAGTTAACTTTTGACGTATTTTTGAGCAAGAAAGATAAAGTCAGTCCATAAGAAGTATTGGACGTGCTGAACAAGGTGAATCAAGTCTTACAGGATCATCCATCAGATCATCTGATCATTTCAGGTAAGAAAATGGATTTTATCTCTTCATATGTTAAACAAAGTAAACTTCAGTTTACTTATCCAGATATTTCTAATGTAGAAGAGATTTGGTTACGCTTTTATGAGGAGTGAACTTGAGAATTCACGTGTAGAATGTGCAAGGTCTTTTAATAGAGAGAAACAGAAAATCAGAAATGTCTGTCATTTAGTCTATGATTTTCACAAGTTAATCGTAGAAAAGTGTAAAAATGGTGGAAATAGACAACCTGAATTGTCAGGAGAGTCAGTGATAGAGAAATCCAAAGACTGCTTAGAACCCGGAGTGTCAGTTAGTGATATTGTGAATTCTGACTGTAATGTTGTAAATGATCAGTCAGATGATTTAGACTGTAATTCAAATCAGAATTTTGATAATGGCGGTAGACATGTGCTACGTAATCAAGGTCATTTTCAGCATACTGGGAAAGAAGCAGGAAATGACGTAGAGAAGCCAGAAGGGGGAGGAGCCAGAATGGGACACAGGCAGAAAGCTGTCAGAGAAGGACAAGTGGAGAGAGAAAATGGCGACGATCAGTTTCTAAAAATAGAACAGGCTAAGTTAGGGATTACACTTAGAAAAAATTTATTGGACATATGCAAATTAATTCCCGCATATAATCCTAAAATACATGTTTGCAGAAATTCAGAGATATTTGAAAGTTCCATCGAGAAGTTAAGTTTAACCAATAGTGAGACGAATCAGTTATTCCGTATGGGGTTACCTCAGCATTTCTTTAGACAATTGGCTTTGAAAAAGTTTTCTGACAATGAGACATTTGATTGTTCAAATGATAACGATATCATAAGGCTGAAAAATCTCATATTCTGTACAAGGAATGAATCTGATCCAAACTATGAGATGTTGAAGGAATTACAAATTGAACAAAATGAGAGTACGTTCTCATTTATGTCCGTTTTTGAACGTTTGTATAGGGCGGTTATTCCAAATGTCGGATTGGATGGAATGATACGTTTATTCATCAAGAAATTTAATTTCCTTGACAATGCCGCCTGTGCAGTGGCATTAAATAAAAAGTCCCTATTCGAATGTACGACATTTATCGATTTTGTTAGAAATCGCCAAAGTCAATCAAAACAGAAATTAATTAATTCTGAAAAACCAACACAAAAAAGGGAGAGTTTCCGTGAAAAACCAACAGTGTCTCCCAGATCCAAATATTTTTGTGACAAGATGTATGAAATTCGCAGGAACCTTCATGTGAATTATAAGTCATACACCCCCCCTCTTTCCTTGTCACCTTCAATGAAAGAGAAAATTGTCACAAAATCTGATACCGATTATCTCAGACAAGCGATTTTTAAAAGCCCTGAAAGACAGAAACAGGTGTCTTGTGCAGATTCTCTCCCCTGGTCACTAGTGAAAGAAAAAAGGTCGTCCAGAGAATTTGATAGCCAGCAACAGCTGGGTGGTTTTTCAGAGAAAGATATTTTTTCTCATTTAAGGACAAAAATTGAGTGACAAAATAATTTCAATTCCAATTTTCTGGAAATTACTGTAATAAACCGAATCTTGCAAAAATTGAGGTTTGGTTTTTAGCTGGATAAAAGGGGATTTCTGGATAAATTAATTTTGCTGTTTGATAATCATAATTTTTCATATACAGTGAATATATATATATATATATGTATATATATATATATATATATATATATATATATATATATATATATATATATATATATATATTAAAGGTAGTGATAGTAAATCAAGGTCATATTTTCATTTAGTCAAATGATAGTTAATGTTATAAATTAATAATTTGATCTCTGTATATGAATAATAATATTTAAAATAAAACAATAAGAGAAAGTAACAGATTCAAAGTGTTTCATTTTTATCATGAATATGATAATAATTTTATTCTTTTATTTCCCTCAGAATTTATCAGTAAAGCAGATTGATGAAGTATTAACTTTTTTATTTATACATATGTTCTTGTCCTCAATCAGGTAACATATATTTTATTGGGTAAGATTAATCGCGAAAGCACGAATAATAATAATAATTATTTTCTCAGGTACCAATTGCCAGAGAACTATTATTTTAATGTTTCTTTTATGAATACACATACATCTTCTTTAGAGTTATTAGAAATGTAATCTGAGCTTTGGAATGTAGTAAAACTGCTTGCTGTTTTGGAATGGTGTTCCTTGCACGTACTAGAGCATGTGACTTGAATTACTAAAGCTAATATCAAATATTTCCATGGTCAAATGTACAGTATGTAATACATTGGAATTTGTATTTTTCAAGAAGTACTTCAAATTAGTAACATAATTTTTGAAATGCGCATAGAATATTGGAAAAAAAAAAAGGGATATGTGTTTGTCAGTTTCTATGTAGAAGTGTATGTTAAAGACCATGGCAGTCTTGTGTGCATAGATGTGTCAATGAATGATTGATTGTTTGAGCAGCTGCTAAAGTCAAAGTATTTGGATCCAGAGAGAGAGAAAAAAAAAAAGGGGGAATTTTTGTTTTAACTTAGAAGTTATAAGATATGTATGTATACTATATAGAATAAATAAGTTATAGTACATAAGTATAAATAATGAAGGAATTTATACAAGATATATATTTTAATTCTTAGACATATGTCTTTGGGATAGAGATATTAGGATTTTTTTTTTTATTATTAAGGGTTTATTCTGAAGAGTTACATTCTAGAATAAGGTTATAACGTTTTGATTTTCTTATATCTTTTGTGTTAGTCACTTCTTTTACTGATACACAGATTGGTAATCATTTTTTCTTTTCAAATATGGTCTTGAAGATATACAACACAAATTTTAATTTAATTTAATCTAAACATATTAATTTTTATAATATCATATTTCATGATATTGAAAGGGAGAGGTTTGGTCTCAATCACACACATTTATATTTGATAAATATATGTGTTTACAGGATACTTTAATAATTAATATTTCAAGTACAAAGGAAGAATTGGGAATATAAAAAATATATTTGAAGTATATCATAATGCATTTATATACTAAGAGAAGTGTATTATTTGCAAGGTTACATGACTTAATTATTTTTATTGGTTATTGATAGGTTTGGTAATTTTATAAGATACTGGTAATATTAAGGTTATCTGGTAACATTAAGGTTATGTATTATTAAAGACATAGGTGCTATATACATAGAAGGCCTTATTTTTATTTCAAGTTTTATTTTTATTCCGATTTTCATTTTTCTTTTTATTCCTATTTTTTATATTAATTATTATTTTAATATTCACATTTTTAATCTTAATTCTACAATTTTTATTTTTTCTTCAGATTTTAAATATCTCAATTGAGAAAACACTTCAATATTTAGTTCAGTAATATCTAATATAAGAATATTACTTTATTAAATATGAATCATATTAAAAGGGAAAAGTTCCATTTTTTGGAAGAAAAGATACTTTTTTCATCAATATATACAATTATTTCCTAGTAATACATTATTTTTATATTAATATGGATGAAATATTACTTATAGTTACACATTTCTTTATAGTAGGTTATTTAATAAATAATAGACAAATCAAATAAATTAAATTAGAGTAATAAAGATGGAAGATTAAGGTACATCTAGGTTTACCTTCCTATATTTAAAAATAATATATATTATATTTTTAATCAATAATAATTTATAATGGGTATTATTGTGTTTTGATTATATCATCCAGTCTTTTTCAAAAGGTTATTTGCTTTGGTTTATAATTTTACAAATGATCTAACTAATAAGCCACATTGTTGCCTTTCATATTTATAATATGATACATGTTATAGGTACACATTATATTGTTTCATATTTTATATTATATTTTGGTTACATTCAACACATTGCCACCTATGGGTTTGGAAGGGTAATACACCAATGATAAAAAAGGTCATTACAAGAGAATACTATTGTCTATACCATTATGCAGTATTTTATCATTCTGAGTATCAATTATATCAATACTTCTACGATAATAATAATGACATGGTATTATAGTATTAGAGTTATGGTACGCTGTGACATTTATTAGTGATAGTTATTGCCATATTTGGTATTTAGATTAGGGAATGAATCAGTCTTCAATCAAGATTATAGAAGATAAAAAGACTTTATAATTATCCTAAGTTAAAAGGGATTCTGCAAAAAGGTCCAAAAGGTAACGTCTCAAATAAGACTGTGAAACATACCAAATACACTTACCGCGTTTGCACTTCAGAAACATAATAGTCCTATGATTCTAGGATGGACAATGACACATGGTCTGAGCATTAAGACCTCCCTAAAGTTACTAAGAAGAGCAATGACGTGTTAAAGTTAACCCCTGTCGTGCTGACCAAGAACGTCTTAACATCTGTTCCTGGGTTATTTGACAACAGGCAGCATGAAAGGTGACTAGTGTAAATCACACTGCACAGACATCAAAGACTTTTTGCTATTCTTCTTCTACACTCATGAACTGTGGTTTATCAACATTGGCTATGGACTTTGCAATAAAAAATAAAGTTTATGGACTGTGATCTAACAATGATAAACACAATATGGGACTGTATGAATTGGTAACCATTCATTTTTATCAAAGGATTTATTTCTAAGAGACTGTGTTTATGCCGGATTACATCGGAGATAAGAAGACATCAGCTCAGAGGACATCATATGGTGACCGAATTTGGTTTTTGCATTTCTTTTTAGGTCTAGCGAAGTATAGTTATATACATTTTTATATGATTGATCAGTCACAGCCTGTCATAACAGGAATCCACAATATTATATTATTGAACTTACAACATGAATAATGCAAATTAATTATTATTCATCATTATTATTGATACTAATCCATTATCGCCAAATAAGGAAAGAAAATTTGTTGTTTTAATGATGTATTAATTAATTTCGGGGTTATTCTACCCGCTTCAAGGGGGAATTGTAAAAACCTTAAAATTAATACATCTAGTTATCAAATATGTTATAGTAAGACATACAAGTCCACAGTTCTGTTTATGTTGGAGGGCATAAATTATTAATTAAGTTTTTATAAGGAATAAGTATTAAAATATCCATATTGAATATATATATATGCTGAGCATGGAAGGTTATATATAAATCCTTCCAGAAGCTTCCCGAGGCTTCCAGAAGGTTACGTAATATGGAACTATATTCAACTATGTTCCACTAGAACACCCTATATGGGCAGAGCAGCTGGTATATAATACACGATGGAGGGGGCTACTGGGGGCTCCTTCACACTGCCTGCTGTGAGAAGACTCGAGGCTGCAAAGATGAAGACACGCTAAGAGAAGACATCCCCTGCATTGCCGTTCAGGAGCCAAAGAGAGATGGGTAAAGACTTCCCATTGTTCAGTATGGACTAAATGAACTCTTTTTTTACATAAGCTATCAAAGTATATTATTTTTTCCTTTCTGTAACTGAACCCTGGCAACCATTTTTAAATAGATAAAATACATTTATTTTTTACATCTTTGGAAGTTCTTTCTTTCATGCGGCCTTTACGTATTTGACGAAAAATATATTTAAGAGTATATTTTTTTAACAGTGATTTTAACAGTGCCTGCAATGCAAAGCCAACTACCTTCAGTGTTGTCACATTGGAGTGAAAACTTTAATTATTTCATGTACTCAATGCTTTAATTGGTGCCTCAGTACACTGACAAGCAAAGGGTAACCATGCTTTACACTTTTGATTTTCAGGCTCCATATCTCACCATCTTCTACAGCTTCGAATGTGAGACTACCTTCATTTTACAGACAATCGTCTTCGCAATCTCATACATAAATTTTACTTGCAACAATTTAGCATATGATTTGTTATGCAGATTATTGTCATGTCACTGCATTGTTACCATTTTGCTTCAGGTGTTTGAAAACATTTTTTTTCCTGTATTCTACAAATTAGAACCTGTGCTCATATTCCTTAATATCTTACTGTTTTATTAGATTAAGCATAAGGTCACTTGTTCATACCCAGGAGCAGCCATGAAAAAGATTTCCCAAGAAATGAGAAACAGCATCATCCAGCTCATTGATTGTGGTCTCTCGGCAAAGAAATTGCCAAACAGCATAATATGAGAGCCATGACAGTTAAAAAAATATGAAGAAATTACATCCATACATACATTCAAAAAACAAGTGGTGGATGTCCAGGCAAAATATACTACTAATGTAGCTGATGCCTGAGTCTCTTTTCTTTCCCTGCCCATGACCAGTCCTGATCTGTTTCCTCTCCCTGTCCCCCCAGGGAGGGATGGGAAAGGTATACAATGAAAGTCACAGATATAGATAGACAGAAAAATACTAAAACTGTCACAGCACGCACACACATTGGTATAGACAATAAGAGATTCAGAAGGAAGCATGAGAGAAGGAAACTATAAAATAAAAGGTTACATTTCCAAAGTCCCCTCAAACAAGCAAATAGCACAATTTTCACCACAGAATCTGGGACATCACACCTCACAGAAAAATATAGATTATATAGTTGGCTTGGGTAGAAGATTTCATCCAACTGAAATAGAAGGGGAGCAGATGGCATCCCCACCACATGTGATCAAAGGAACATAAAAAGCAGACAGGCAGGGATTTACATTTGCTAGCCTGCGTTTGATTCCGCACACAGCAGGTCAACGCCTGTGTCTGCCTGTGTTGATCCCAGAAACCAGAGAAACCATCTGGTGGAGTTTCAGAATCTGCAATGTAAACACAGCCCAATTCCACCATGACAGTCATCGAAGTTTGTGCAAAACTCCATGTGACAAAGTTCTGGTGCAACAAACACCACAGTGGAATGCTTGCTAATAGTTAGAACACAGACATCAATGTAACCATCATGCGATGCACATTATAAATAGAGATGAGCAAATCTGTTCGATAAGGGTATGCCAATTTCAAATCCGTTACGCGCCTAAGCCTGTTTGGTTAAGGCTTGATAAACTTGGACCGTGTTTTAAAAAATTGCTTTTTTAATAACATGTTATGCTTTGGATAGAATTATGGTGCTGTATGATGAATGGGGGATGTGTTTAATGAGAGAAGGGGGTGGGAACTTGGGAAAGCCAGATGAGAGTGACTCAATTTTTTTAACTTTATTTGTGGATGTATCTGCAGTCAATCATGGTGCAGCAAATATCCAGAAGCTTCAGACACAAGGGCTTGTGTCATTGGCTGCCTAAGTCACATGTCCGTCTGCATATAAATTGTGAACATGCAGCGTCGGCGCCATTTTGTGATTGTGAAATGTTAGAGAAGGTGCTGCCACCAAAGCTGCCACCAGGACTGCTAGACAGTTAGCTTAGCTAAGGGTTTAATGTTAGATAGTTGACATAGATAGGATAGCGATAGTGTATAATAGGGACATGCAATGCAGGGAAAGCTATGTGCCACAAATCGGTATTTAATGATAGAAATAGGGATAGGTACTTGTCCATCCTATAGGTGAGCGAACCTCTCAAGGTTCAGTTCGCCGAGCTCAACCGAACAAGTGGAGCATTCGTCGAACCTTTATCTAGCCAAACTTCAAACCTTTCCAAACCCTATTAAATTTAATGGGAGGCCAAACATAAGGCAGAGAAAACACTTTTAGTGGGGTGGAAGAGCTTCCAAAACATCAAAAATATGTTTTACAGTGCAGCACCTCTCTTTTGGCATAGCTATTAGCTTCTTAGACTATTGAAATAAGAAAAATAGAGGTGCTGCCTGTTGTGTGCCTGAAAGGCTTTTAATCTCAAGGCTCTAAGATGGGTCTCCAGATTGTCTTTTGTCTGTAGTGCCAGAGTTCTGGGAGCAAGAGGCCTTTGCCTGTCACTCATGCATCTCTTAATTTTTTTAAAAGGAAACTGCCAGCCCAGTTCCTGTATGTTGCATGGACCATACTTCCTTGGTGTACAATCACACTATTGGTAAAATGGGGGAATTGATGCACTGTCCTGCTTTCCTACTGTCTGCCTGAAAAGTTTTTTTAAATATCAAGACTCCAAGATGGGTTCCCAAATGGTCTTTTGTCTGTATTGCCAGGGTTCTGGGAACAAGAGACCGATGCCTGTCTGTCATCTTTCTGTCTCTGGTGAAGGTAGAAATGTTGGTTCAGACCTTGTTACAGGGCAGTCTTAAGCATCCATGTTGTTTTGTTGGACTATTTGTATTCTGTACCAATTGTTGCCACTCTTCCTGTTGCCTGAACTTCATTTTTGGAAATGTGGAGATTCCAAGTATGGACTCAAAATTGTCTTTTGTCTGTAGCATCAGGTTTCTGGGAGCAAGAGGCTTACACCTGTCACTCAAGGATGCCTTGATTTTAAAGTGAAAATGCCAGGACACATCCTGTGTGTAAGTCAACACAATCAGGCACTGCTTAAATGTATATATACTGGAGAATGCAGTCACACAGCTGTGAGTTGTGGGCCACTATCCAGGCCCAGTTTGATCAATGGCTGTCTCCACTGAACCTGGAGAAAGGGAAGGCTGTGTGCAATAACAATGCAAACCTGCTGGTGGCACTATGCCTGGGCAACATCACATTTGCACTGCATGAATCAACCTGGTTGTACCGAAATTTCAAGGACATTATCACGGTCGCTGTGTGCTTACATCCTGTATGTTACATGGACCATATCTCTGCTGTGCAAAGACACTATGGGAAAATGAGAAGGGGGCAATTGATGCCACTGTCCTGCTGTCTGCCTGAAATGTTTTTAAATATTAAGACTCCAAGGTGGATCTCCAAGTTGTGTCTTGTCTGTACTGGAAGGGGTATGGAAGCACCAACCCTACATCTGTCTTTCATCCACCTCTATATTTCTTATGTCAACAGTCTAGAAAGCTACAGTAATGACCATAGAAAAACAATTTGTGCTATACTGTGAAATGTAGTTTTGCTGTTTAGAAGCATTTTCACCCCATAAAGGTGTTTTCTCTGCCTTATTTTGGTCTCCCATTGAATTCAATGGGGTTCGAAGAGGTTTGAAAATGTTTGGCGTTCATTTTGGCAAATGGTTTAGCGAACGTAGCGTTTGTTTGTTAACCCCTTCAGCCCCCGGGCACTTTCCGTTTTTGCGTTTTTGTTTTTTGCTCCTTTTCTTCCAAGAGCCGTAACTTTTTTATTATTCCGTCAATCTTGCCATATGAGGGCTTGTTTTTTGCGGGACGAGTTGTACTTTTAAATGAAATCATAAGTTTTACCATATAGTGTACTGGAAAACGGCAAAAAAATTCCAAGTGCGGAAAAATTGCAAAAAAAGTGGCATCGTACAATAGTTTTTGGGATATTTTATTCACGGTGTTCACTATATGGTAAAACTGATGTCTGGGTGTGATGCCTCAGGTCGGTGCGAGTTTGTAGACACCAAACATGTATAGGTTTACTTGTATCTAAGGGGTTAAAAAAAATTCACAAGTTTGTCCAATAAAAGTGGCGCACGTTTTGCGCCATTTTCCGAAACACGTAGAGTTCTTATTTTTTGGGATCAATGGCTCAGTGATGGCTTATTTTTTGCGTCTCGAGCTGACGTTTATAATGGTACAATTTTTGCGCAGATGCTACGTTTTGATCGCCTGTTATTGCATTTTGCGCAAAACTTGTGGCGACCAAAAAACGTAATTTTGGCGTTTGGAATTTTTTTGCCACTACGCCGTTTACCAATCAGAATAATTGATTTTATATTTTGATAGATCGGGCATTTCTGAACGCGGCGATACCAAATATGTGTATATTTATTTATTTTTTAACCCTTTAACTTTCAATGGGGGGAAAGGGGGGTGATTTGAACTTTTAGGTTTTTTTTTTTTTTTTTTATTTTTTAAAACTTTTTTTTTTACTTTTTTTTTTTATTTTACTAGTCCCCCTAGGGGGCTATAGCAATCAGCAATCCGATCGCTGATCGCTATCTGCTGATCACAGCAATACCGCTGTAATCAGCAGATTCACTCACTTTGGTTTTCCCTCTGCTCTCGGCCGAGGGAAAATGAAAGTGAAAGATCATAGCAGCAGGCGTCATCACATGACCCTGTGCTACGATGGCAACCACCGATAGTCACGTGATAACACACGTGACTTCCGGTGGGGGCGGCGGTAAGTAACAAACATGGCCGCGCGCATTTAAATCTTGCTGCCAGACTTTGGCAGCAAGATTTAAGGGGTTAATGGCCGCGGGTGGAAGCGATTCCACCCGCGGCTAGCAGGCACACATGTCAGCTGTTGAAAACAGCTGATATGTGTGCCGATCCACGCCGCCTGCCCGCGGCAGGGGGCGGGGCTTAACGGGACACGATCTATGACGGATAGATCCGTCCAAGGTCGTGAAGGGGTTAAGCCTTGGTGAACCAAACTTTGAAACGATCGCTCTTCTCTAGTTATGAAAGTCTGGAATAGTGGCTCAAAAATAGCTGAACAAGCCTTAACTTCAATAGTCAAAACCTTGAGTTTGCAAAAATGTGCTAAAACTGAACAATATACAATGAAAAAAAGGTATTTGGAGGGATGAGACAAAAATCAATAGACTTGGCTCTGATGAGTGAAACTTGGTCTGGAAGAAATAAGGGAAAAGGGGCTAACAGATTAATGTAGGAACTTTAAAGCTTGGAGGAAGCCTGATGATTTGGGGTTTGTTTACAGCCTCAGAAATTGAATACTTGACCAGGATCAATAGTGGTCTCAATTCTAAGCTATATGTGAGTATCCTAGAAGATGAGGTACTTTGTACACTCAAACACTCTGGGTTTCAAAAGGATGATGTGTTTCAGCAGGACAATGGCCAGAAGCATATGTTGAGATTGGAATAGAATTTGTTCCATTACAATGGAGTAGAGCTGCAGTTTGGGCTCCCATAGTACCTAGACCTTAATCCAATGGTACACTCATGGGTACAGTTGAAGAAAAAGCTGTATGCATACAAAAAGTGAGTCGACGAGTATGACACAAACATTGGAAAAGTGTAGAAAACACCTGGCATTAGATTTCAGTCAAGACGTGCTTGAATCTGATAGAGCGTAAGCTCAGAATTATTCTGGCAGTGCTGAAAGCCAAAGGTGGATTTCAAAAATACTAATAAATATTTAAATTTAGATCAACATTTTTAAGAGCAAAACAGTAACAATGCCATGACATGACAAGAATCTGCATAACTAATCATATGCTAAATAGTTGTCAGTCAAATTTATATATCTGATAACCAAAATTATTGTCTTTTGAATGCAGTTAATTTAAATGTTAAAGCTAAGTGGATGTGAGATATGGAGCCTGAAAGTCAAAAATTTAAAACATTTTTACCCTTTTGCTCGACAGTGTATGTTTAACCCCTTCACAACAAAGGACATACTGGTACGTCCTATTTGGCAAGTGCTTCCCGATCAAGTGTTTACCGGTATGTCCTGGTGAACATGTGAGCTCAGAGCACTGTGACCCTGCAATCACTGCTTGGGGCTCGACTTATCCAACAGCTGAGCCCTGGTCTTCACAGCCAGGGACGGTGCCCGTTCCATCCCTGGCTGTTTAACCCCCTAGATGCCATGAATTATATCAATTTGGGAACTTAGTGGATTGATAGAGGGATTGCGCTCCCTCTCCCCTGCGGTCGGACCCCCACAATGTAATTGAGAAAGCCCTATCATTGTCATGTTTACCAGCGGTCATGATGATGACCTCCGGGTCGCCATGATTACAGAAAGCCTGAGTGATTATACTGCAGTATGATCACTTCAGGCTTTTACTGTACTGCTATGACAGCTGCGATGTTCTGCAGTGATTGAGCACTGCTGAACATTAAAGCTGCAAATACAATATTGTTGATAATGTCCCATAAAGGGGCTAAGTGAAAAACTTTAAGAAAAGCAAAAATAAAAAAAGAAATTAAATACCCAAAAATGTAAACAAAATTTCAAAAAAACAGTTATATTTGTGTAAAAAAGTAAAAATATTTGGTATGGTCGAATCTCTAACAATCCAATCTATAAAAGTGTCACAGTAGTTAACCCCTTCAGTGAACATGTAGAAAAAAACTGTCTTTTGATCACATAGCTGACAAAAAGTGGAATAAAACATGATCAAAAAGTCATATAAAAATAAAAATGGTACAGCTTAAAATGGAATGCCACAAAACACAAGGTGCCATATTCTATAGCTCTAACAGCAAAAAAATAAAGAAAAGCTAAAGCTCTCAGAATACAGCAATGCCAAATCTGTTTTTTTCCTATAATATAGTTTTTATGGTGTAAAGTGGCAAAACATAAAAAAACTATACAAGTGGATATTAATAAATTAGAATATCATCAAAAAGTTAACTTATTTCAGTAATTAAATACAAAAAGGGAAACATTATATGGAGTCATTACAAACAGCGATTTACTTCAAGTGTTTATTTCTGTTAATGTCTATGGTTATGGCTTACAGCTAATGAAAACCTAAAAGTCATTATATCATAAAATTAGAATAATTACCACAAAACACCTGCATAGGCTTCCTAAGCATTTAAAATGGTCCAATAGTCTGATTCAGTAGAAAGACTGCTGGCTTGACAGATGTCCAGAAGGCAGTCATTGAAACACTCCACAAAGAGAGTAAAGGGTACTTAACATGCTGCGGCATCACTAGCAATCGCTAGCGATGTCGAGCGCGATAGCACCTGCCCCCTTCGTGTGTGCGATATTGTGTCATCGCTGCCGTAGCGAACATTATCGGCATGGCAGCGTCACACGCACATACCTGGTCAGCGACGTTGCTGTAACCGCCAAACAATCCCTCCCTCAAGGGGGAGGTGCGTTCAGTGTCATAGCGACGTCACTTCGGCGTCACTAAGCGGCCGGCCAATAGAAGGGGAGGGGTGGAAATGAGCGGGACGTAACATCCCGCCCACCTCCTTCCTTCCGCATTGCCGGTGAACGCAAGTAAGGAGATGCTCGTTGCTCCTGCGGTGTCACACATAGCTTAAGGTCGCTCGTACGTGTCACATGCTGCGATGTCGCTAACGGCGCCAGATGTGCGTCACAAACGCCGTGACCCCAATGATAATACGTTAGCGATATCATAGCGTGTAAAGCCCCATTAAGTCAAAAAAGGTCATTGCTAAAGAAGCTGGCTGTTCACAGAGTTCTGTTTCAAAGAATATTAATGGAAAGTTGTGTGGAAGAAAAAGTGTGGTAGAAAAGGCTTCAAAACCAACTAGGATAACTGCAGCCTTGATAGAATTGTTAAGAAAAGGCCATTCAAAAATTTGGAGGAGATTCACAAGGAGTGGACTGCTGCTGGAATCAGTGTTTTAATACGTTTAAGACGTATCCAGGACATGGGCTACAACTGTCACATTTGTTGTGTCAAGCCACTCATGACAAATAGACAATGCAAAAAGCATATTACCTGGGCCAAGGAGAAAAAGAACTGGACTGTTGCTCAGTGGTCTAAGGTGTTCTTTTCAGATGAAAGTTAATTTTGTATTTCAGTTGGAAATCAAGGTCCTAGAGTCTGGAGGAATAGTGGAGTGGCCACAATCCAAGCTACTTGAGGTCTAGTGGGAAGTTTCCACAATCAGTTATAGTTTGGGAGCCATGTCATCTGCTGGTGTTGGTCAATTGTGTTTTATAAAGACCAAAGAAAGTCAATGCAGTCTTCTACCAGGAAATTTTAGAGCATTTCATGCTTCCCTCTGCCAACAAGCTTTTTGGAGATTGAAATTTCATTTTCTAGCAGGACTTAGCACCTCTACACACTGACAAAAGTACCAATACCTAGTTTTGTAACCACAGTATCACTGTGTTTGATTGGCCATAAAACTCACCTGACTTAAACCTCATATAGAATCTATAGGGTATTGTCTAGAGGAAGATGAGAGAAAATAGACCCAACAATGCAGGTGAGCTGATGGCTGCTAATAAAGCAACCTGGGCTTCCATAACATCTCAGCAGTGCCATAGGCCACACCACATTGATGCAGTAATTCATGCAAAAGGAACCCCGACCAAGTATTGAGTTCATTTACTGTACATACTTTTCAATAGGCCAATATTTCTGAGTTTAAAATCCTTTTTTCAGTTGATCTTATATAACTTTCTAATTTTCTGAGAAATGACCTTTAGGTTTTCATTGGCTGTAAGCCATCCATAATCATCAACATTAACAGAAATAAACATTTGAAATAGATCACTCTGCTTGTCATAACTCTATATAATATATGTGTTTTACTTTTTCTACTGAATTACTGAAATAAATTAACTTTTTGATGATAGTCTAATTTATTGAGATGCACTTGTAAATGTGGTATTGCTGTAATCGAACTGACCTGGAGAATAAAACTGTTTTCTCCCTTTTACTCTTCATGAGATGCTGTTTCTTCTTGATTATGCCTCTCAAAAAGTGGAATAGAAAGTGATCAAAAAATATTACGTAGCCAAAAATGGTGCCAATAAAAACCCCAACTCATTCCACAAAAAACAAGGATTCAAATGACTCTTTTGGCTGAAAGTAAAAAATTACAGCCTTCAAAATTCAGTGCTATAGAAAACCTTTATGTTGTAAACAATCATTTTTAGTGTGATAGTAGGCAAATCTAAAAAAAAAATATAAATCTGGTATCGCTGTAATCATACTGACCAGAGGAATAAAGCTACCTAATCATTTATACCACACAGTGAATGATGTGAAAAATAAATAAATAAAGCAAATTCTTCAACCGCTATTAATTTGTTTATTTTTTCTCTAAATAATTGGCAGTACGGTGCAGGTCATATTTTTCTTGTGCTCTACACTAAGCGCTTACACCGCGATTATGTGTAAGAGTACATGCCCACAATAAGGAATAATAGCATTTTGGAAGTAATGTGTTTTTGTGGTGTCCAAAATGCTGCATTGTACAGTACATGCACAGTGGATGGGAGTTTTAGAAATCCCATGTTTAGTGTGCTTATTTTCTCTACAGCATAAACAGACATGCGGTGCATCTTTCCGAGCTGCAGCATATCATTTTATGCTTGCAGAGATGCTCGTGTTCTCTACAGGGAAAACAGAGCAAAAGTCAACAGCGCTGCAAACCCTGATAGTGGGTACGCACAGTTGTGATCTTTTGCAAGGAACACTTGCATATCTGCAGGAGGTGATACTGTGCATCCAGGACCCAGCATGTGCGGATCGTGGTCACATACCATATATCTCTGAAAAACGTTATTCAGACAAATTTCCCAATGGAAAATTCCCTGTAATGAAGTAGAGGGAGTTACTTCTGGCCTGTGGTCCAGCTGTGTCCATTTTTTTAGGCGTTCACAAAAGGGCAGTCATCAACAGTTTTGTTCAGAGAGAAGCCAAACAGAGTCCGGAGTAACCCTGCTCCCTCTCAGGTTTAACCTGAATCACGTATTTTGGAGATGCAAACGGAAACCCCAATGTAAGTGCGCAGCATAGACCACAAGATTATTGTGAACTGATCCATATTGTTCTGTACCAAAATCAACACCAAAAGAATTCTACTTAACCCACAAAACACAAGTCTTCATTCAGGTCCATCATTGGTTAATGGAAATATAGTGGGTTCTACATTACTAGTAGCACAAAAAAACACTCCAGCTCCCCTGTGTCAAAAAAAGAAATCCTGCAAAATCTGTGCTCCTAAATCCAAATGTTCCCTCTCTTCTGAGCCCCTGTAATGCCTGCCTGGATCCACAGACTCAGACGGGCTGTAATGGATAGGATAGATAGAAGCCACTCACCAAGCAGGACCCCCAGAACTCTGAAACCCTTTAACACCTCTACACAGATTTGGAATTACACTGGGCCCTGGAGATCACTACCTGTAGAAGGCAGAAGTCCAAGAGAGTAGTCGACAGGCAGGGTCAAACCAGGAATTGCAGAACAGGGACAGAATCGGTAGGAAAGAATGTAATCAGAAACAAGCAGATGTCAAAACCAGATCGGGCAGCGAGGTACAAAAACAAAAGGCAGGAGAGGTAGTCAGAACACAAGCAAAAGTCAGAACACCAAAATCACAAAACAGAACAGGAGCCAGAATATCCGAATTATCTCTGGCAGTGGTCAGCAGACAGGAGGGGAGTTAAGAAGGGTGTGGTGTCTTCCCATTGGCTGTAGCTGAATGATGGTAACTTCAGCTGGAATACACACGCCCCCTGTAGTCAGCCAATGGTACTGCAGATCCCAAGATAACCCAGCCCAGTGGATGAGCGGAGCCTGCACCCACCGGTGCCACTGGCATCGACTCCTCTCCCATCACCAGCACCATCCACGGCAGGAACACAGCGTCGCCTGGTAATCGGCATAGAAGTCGCTGGAGCGGACTCTGGTGGTGACGCAACAGCCCTATAATGTGCCTAAATCATAGTTACCAGGCACATATTTGGCACTGTTGTAGTGAGGAGAGCCCGCATAGATGTACAGTGTTCAAGTTTACAGAAGCACGAGCTGCATACAATGTATGAGCACTACAACGTACTGGGCACAACAAGAACTTATTTGCAATTTTAAATTCTGCAACAATTACTGCGTTTGACACCCTGGATGTTTTCCAGAGACTAAATCATCACTGCATCTAAAGATGAATTCCCAGAAGGACGTAATTTCCAAAATTTGGTCACTTGAAGGGTTTTTGTTCTTCTGGCACTTAAGGGCTCTGGAAATGGAGTCCACAAACTATTCTAAGAAAATCTGTGCTCCAAAAATCAAATGTCTCATTCCCTCCCAAGCTGTGCGGTGCCACCAAACAGTGCTGTACAGTCACATATGGAGTATTGCCATGTTCAATAGAAATTGTGTAACACATTATGGGGCTTTCTTTAAAACAACATTTTAGTGGAAAAAATGTAATAATTTTGTGTTCACCACCCAATAATATAAATTGTGTAACACACCTGTAGTGTCAATATGCTCCCTGCAACACTGGATGAATCCACTGATGGGTGCAGTTTGTAAAATGGGTCACTTGTGGAAGGTGTCTGCTATTCTGGCACCTCAGGGGCTCTGCTAATGTGACGTGGCATCTGAAAACCATTCCAACTAAATTAATACCCTAATATGGCACTTCTTCCCTTCTTTACTTTGTACTGTGCCTCAAAAGTAGTTTTTAACCACATATGGGGTATTTTTGTACTCAGAAGAAAACTCACAATACATTTTTTGGCCCATAAACTCTTTTTACCTGTTAATAAATTTGAACAATTTGGAGCTTGAGCAAAATTTTTGAGGATAAAATGGTATTTTTTCATTTTCACAGTTCAACATTATAAAATTCCTTGAAGCACCTTGGGTTTCAGGTGCATACCAAACATCTAGATACATTTCTTGAGGGGTTTAGTTCCAAAATGGGGTCACTTGTGGGGAAGCTTCTCTATTTAGGCACATTAGTTGCTCTCCACACGCGACATGGAGTCCGCTAATGATTCCAGACAATTTTGCAGTCAAATGGTGCTCCTTTAATTCCAAGCCCTACCATGCACCCAAATAGTAGACTTCCACCCCATATGAGGTATCAACGTGCTCAGCAGAAATTGCACAATAAATGTTGAGGTTCATTTTTTCCTGTTACCCCTGTGGAAAAAAGCTCTCTGGTTAAAGTAACAATTTTATAGTAAAAAGTATTTTTTTATTTTTCACAGCTAAAAATTATAAAATTCTGTGAAGCACCCGACGGTTCAAAGTGCTTACCAATCATCTAGATACATTTCTTAAAGGGTCTAATTTAAAAAATGGGCTACTTGCATTGGAGCTCCACTGCTAATGCAACTCAGGTTCTCTCCAAATGCAACATGGCACCCGCTTATGATTCCAGCTAATTTTGCTTTCAAATATTCAAATGGTGTTTCTTCCTTTCTGAGCACTGCCATACACTGAAACAGTATCTTTACACCACATGTGAGATATCACCCATTAGTAATTGCACGACAATTTGTATGGTGCATTTTTTTTTATATCCTTATGAAAATGCAAACTTTTATGGCTAAACCAACATTTTTGTGGGAAAAAGTAACATTTTCACTTTTCCCAAATTTTTCAAAATTTTCACAAAATTTTTGATATTTTCACAGATAAAAAATATCGTCCTAAATTTACACCTTTCATGAAGCAAAATTTGTCACGAAAACACAGTCTCAGGGGTACTTTACACACTACGACATCGCAGGTGCGATGTCGGTGGGGTCAAATTGAAAGTGATGCACATCCGGCATCGCAGGTGACATTGTAGTGTGTAAAGCCTAGATGATACGATTAACGAGCGCAAAAGCGTCGTAATCATATCATCGGTGTAGCGTCGGCGTAATTTATAATTATGCTGACGCGATGGTCCGATGTTCTTCCTCGCTCCAGCAGCAGCACACATCGCTTTGTGTGAAGCCGCAGGAGCGAAGAACATCTCTTACCGGCGTCACCGCGGCTCCCGTAGGATATGAGGAAGGGAGAAGGTGGGCGGGATGTTTACATGCCATTCATCTCCGCCCCTCCGCTCCTATTGGCCGCCTGCCGTGTGACGTCGCAGTGACGCCGTATGACCCGCCCCCTTAATATACGAGGCGGGTCGCCGGCCAGAGTGACGTCCCAGGACAGGTGAGTCCATGTGAAGCTGCCTTAGCGATAATGTTTGCTATGGCAGCTATCACAAGGATATCGCAGCTGCGACGTGGGCGGGACTATCGTGCTCGGCAGCGCAGCATTGGCTTGCGATGTCGCAGCGTGCAAAGTACCCCTTAGAATCACTGGGATCTGTTGAAGTGTTTCAGAGTTGTAATCTGTCATAGTGACACTGGTCAGAATTGCATAAAATGATCTGGTTATAAAGGCGAAAATGGGCAGCGGGTTGAAGGGCTTAAAATGCCAAGGGTTTTATGCTGTGTAGTGGACGTGGTTACCTCTTTATTGCCTCGTAAATTTATTTAGTATTTTAGCAAATTTATCAGCATTTGCTGTGCTTAAGTGACTATCTGTATTATTGCTCTAATGCCCTACTGCTAATCAGTGTATTATTTTACTACACTCAACAGCACTGCAGTTATGGAGAATCCACTGTAAACTTATGTATATTTGATGTCACCTTAGACTGTTTTATTCTCTAGTGATTTTAACAATGCTAGTGGGGCACAAGTCCTTTAATTTTATTTTTAATTTTTAACTTCTTAGTTTGTTTGCTTCTTATTCTGATATATATAATCCTAAATAAAAAGTCTATATAATTTTGTGTTTATAAATATGAAACAAATATATAATAGACAAAAAAACATTAAAGATGACAACTCAGACTATTAGCAACAGATTAGTGCAAATAATGATGTAAGGATGGATACAGCAAATATAAATGTACAAATCCTGAAATAGTAGTCACAGTGACCAAAGTGTATATACAAATATACAAGTACCAATTCATAGGTGTATGCCAAAAATGTTTTTACCTGAAATATAATGCAATCTGCAATATGGTGATGTGCAATGAAACTCCGTCCACAGCCGAGTCACTCAGGGAGAATGGGTCCCGCCTCGGTGATGTCAGGTAAACTTCCAATTCTCGAAGTTGACGTGACATCACTGGATATCAGAGGCCCTGGTGACATGATGGGGTTGACTGGACAGCGATTCTGATGCTCAGAGGCTTAATTGGAAAAAGACGTTATTTAGCGAAAGCATTCTTTCCCTGCTTTAAATCAATGTGGCCACTATGCTTTGAAGTCAACCACCACTTTAATACAGAAAATCCTTTCTACTGAATTTAGTAACTAAATAATGCATAACACAATGGTGTAAACACATACATCCATTATAGAGCTGAATTATGTTCAATTGAAATGATGGTACTGACAGTGGTCAGCACTGATTAAATGGATGCCCCCCCCAATGGTGCACTTATAAAGGTAAAATCACGTTAGCCAGGTAATGTTGACAATGGTCCTTTATCAATAATTACATTGTGATTTTTGAAGTTCACTCAAGTAACCTCTGAAATCCCTGCTCTGGAAACAAATTAAGAAAAAATACAACCGCCGAACAATGCTTATTGGTATGAAAATACACTTATTTCACAAGCATAAGAATGAATTTAAAGTGAATAATAATTTTGTCTTATTGAGAGTGATTATGGACCGGGTTTATTAAGACTGGAGATGTACACTCCTTTCTTAGACTTATTAATTAATTCTGTTTCATATATTCTATCTTGTGTCTGTTGTAAAATATTTGCTTATTAACTTGCCCCACACTTAATTTCTGGACTAAACAATGTCCCATTTTTATCCCCCTTAGGCACTGCATTATAAAATACAAATATCTACTAATAAAAAAATAAAAAAAAAGTTGAAATATTACCAATCTAGGTGCAGCAGGTGATGCGTAAAATCCCAAATCTCATCTCAGATCTGGCCCCATCACTGTCCTTCTCCATTACATTTACATTGCCTTAAAAACCTATGGACACTTAATATTAAGACATCTTATCATGACTGCAAGAGCTATCCTGCATTTTCCTACTTTTGAGGAGAGATACTGCTCAAACAATCTAACTTTGATTTACTAAAGTAAATTAGGTGAAGCTAATGGAAGAACTCACTTCTACGATTAATAACTTACGATCGTTTCCACAATACTTGGTTCTATTGCATGAAATTTAGAGCATCGGATGACTATCTGGCCTTTTTGGGGAAAACTTATCTGTGCTCTTGGGCCTCATCTGGGAACACTTTCATATTCCCGTCTTTCCCTGACAACCTCCCCCAATCATCCCTTTTCTTTTTTTCTTTTTGTTTTTTTCTTCTGCTGTTCTTCATCTCTCTTTCTGCATCCTTCTCCTTTGGTTCCTTTAATGTGTGGATTGTTACAATTGGTTTAAGTAATTTTAACTATATATCTTCATAACCTGCTATTTAATGCTTATATGATGGGGTTTATTTAATCATTCGAATTTGACTAAGTAGTGAATTGTTTTGGTTAATATTTCCATATCTCAGTAAATGTTTTCTTACATATATCTCTGAATGATCAGTGGCTAATGCTTGTATGTTTTTTCTTATCTTCAATATATAAAGATAATGGTTGAAATAAAAAATATTACCCATCCAACAAAAAAAAGAAAAGCAGCAATTAAACAGTTACTGTGCAAAAAAAAAGTCTTGAGAAAGGCTATCAATCTATCTATCTGTTTAGCTGTCCATCCATCTGTCTATCTGTCTATCTATCTATCATCTATTTTTATATTTATTTATCTATCTATCCCTCTATCTATCAATTTATCTATCTATCTATGTGTCATCTATCTTTTTTATTTATCTATCTATCCCTCTATCTATCTATCTATCTATGTATCATCTATCTTTCTATGTATCTATCTATCTATCTATCTATCTATCTATCTATCTATCCCTCTATCTATCTATCTATCCCTCTATCTATCTATCTATCTATCTATCTATCTATCTATCTATCCCTCTATCTATCTATCTGTCTGTCTATCCACTTTGCTCTCATTATACAAACTTAATGTAAAAACTCCCAGATAGATAAATATATATACACATTCCACCCACAATTTTCAGTGATGTACTCTATGTATAAAATATAGCTTTAAAATAAAACTGGAGGCAGCATGCCCAAAAAGTTTACGAGAGTTGATTTTTTATTTATGAGCCCATTGTGGTGACATTTCAGGATCAGTAGGTGAAAAGTTTTTAAGGCTTGAAAAATGTTCACATATTGGAACTAAAATGTCACCACAATGGGCTTTTAAATAAAAAAAAACTTTAGTACACTGTTTTGGTGTGTTGCCTCCATTTTTTATTTTCTATAGTATAGTGGATAGTTTGGAATGTACTAGGGAGGGTTTGCACACTCATTTCTTAAAGGTGCTGGTCTATTTTTCCAAAAACAAAACAAACAAAAGGCATACAGATAGACCAGTTCATGTCTTGAAACTCAGTAACTTAATTTCTAATATATTTGACCTAAACAAATGTTTATGTGAAAGAAATGTATTCTCATATATATATATATATATATATATATATATATATATATATATATATATATATATATATATAAAAAAACTATAAGGTAAAAATATGCAGAAGTGATATTAATGTGTCTCATTATTAAGCCCTTGTTGCCACTTCAGTTAGACTATAAAACATTACTATCATATTTCCCCCAAAGTAAAAATAACATATTAGCCGATGGTCATTTTCTATTAATCACAAATGTGAGTCTGGAGGCCAGTTAAACTCATTACCTTGTGTCCAAAAGTCTTCAGAAATACATTAGCCGATGGCAAATTCTAATCCTTTCAATGTGCTTTTTTATTACTTTTGAGGCATTCATACGTAAAAAGCTACAAAGAAAAAGAAGTAAACAGTAAGCACACTTACAGAACACAGACACACATTTGTATAAATAAAACCTGTTTCTAATTTAACAAGTACAATGTGTACGGGATTACATAAATAGGGTTAACAGAATTACAGAAAAATCCCTTAAAACCTAAAGTTTATTATTATCAATTAAAAACAACCCAAGAAAACAAAACACCATAGCAAACAATAAACCTTCCAAAAGGGTAAAGATATATCAGGATTACAAGCAGGACTAAACATATATAGACAGTGGGTGGTAGTAGAAGCAAAATTATACAGACGGAGAACCCTGATTGGGGCTGTGGACTAAGGTAGCCCTATGGATAACCTAGAGCTCGATCCTACCTTACAACGGAGGGTATGACACCCCAACTTAGCTTGGCGCAGCTGTTCCACGTCGACTCACCCTACTTTGTCCTGATGTAGCCCTGTGCAAGATATGGAATTGTGCACTAAAAAGCCACAAGGGGCAAAGGGAGAAAAAGATTAAAGATTCTCTCCACCGTTACACCCTACATTCGACATTAATTGACTTATAAAGTAAGCTGACAAGTGCACCACTTCACACACCAAACTTTTTCGGACTAATACAACTGAACACTTAAGCAAGCATTGTTGACCTTAGAGAGATCAACATATCCACTGCGGAGACACCATCACGTGTTTCTCAATGCAGTGATTCTAGAGCAACGCCCCCTGGGAAGTATGCAAATAAGAAAGCCGCGGAGACACCATCACGTGTTTCTCAACGCTGCCAGGAAACTAGCCAGGTCTTTCACCGGGAAGGAACAACCACGGGAAGGGCAGTCTCCAGTCAAGGAGACCACCTATACCAAACAGGGTATCCATCCACAGACAGCCGTTTCGGGGTATTTGCCCCTCATCAGTGTGGAGTAGGAATCTGGCTAGTGGGGACAATGCCTAGTAAAAGACTACTTAAGCAAGCATTGTTGACCTTAGAGAGATCAACATATCCACTGCGGAGACACCATCACATGTTTCTCAACGCAGTGATTCTACAGCAACGCCCCCTGGAAAGTATGCAAATAAGAATAATACAACTGAACAGACCGAAGGTAAAAGGGGGAACAACACTTGCTGAAGTCCCCAATCTTTGATCTTTTTCTCCCCTTTGCCCCTTGTGGCTTTTGAGTGCACTTTTCCATACCTTGTATAGAGCTACACCAGGGCAAAGTAGGGTGAGTCGACAAGGAACAGGGGTGCCAAGCTAAGTTAGGGTGTCAAACCCTCTGTTGTAAGGTAAGAGCCAGCCCTAGGGTATCAATAGGGCTATCTTAGTCCACAGCCCAAATCAGGGGTCTGCGTCTGTATAATTTTGCTTCTGCTACCACCGACTGTCTATATATTTTTAACCCTGCATGTAATCTCAATATATCTTTACCCTTGTGGATGGGTTCTGCTTTGCTGTGCTGTTTTGTTTACTTAGGTTGTTTTTAATTGATAATAATAAACTTTAGGTTTTAAGGGATTTTTCTGAAATTCTGTTAACCCTAAAACCTATTTCAGGAGTAAAGGGCCAGAACATGATAAAATGAAAAATCTTTATTGAAATAAGTAAAGAGGACAAGATCAAAATGAACCGAATACCCACAAAGAACATTTTCACCCTTAAATTAGAATATATGTATATGTGTATTTATATATATATATACAGTACAGACCAAAAGTTTGGACACACCAAATGGAAATATGTCTTATATTCTAGGTTCTTCAAAGTAGCCACCTTTTGCTTTGATTACTGCTTTGCACACTCTTGGCATTCTCTTGATGAGCTTCAAGAGGTAGTCACCGTAAATGGTTTACACTTCACAGGTTTGCCCTGTCAGGTTTAATAAGTGGGATTTCTTGCCTTATAAATGGGGTTGGGACCATCAGTTGTGTTGTGCAGAGGTCTGGTGGATACACAGCTGATATTCCTACTAAATAGACTGTTAGAATTTGTATTATGGCAAGAAAAAAGCAGCTAAGTAAAGAAAAACGAGCGGCAATCATTACCCTAAGAAATGAAGGTCAGTCAGTCTGAAAAATTGGGAAAACTTTGAAAGTGTCCCCAAGTACAGTGGCAAAAACTATCAAACGCTACAAAGAAACTGGCTCACATGAGGACCTCTCCAGGAAAAGAAGACCAACAGTCACCTATGCTGCGGAGGATAAGTTTATCCGAGTCACCAGCCTCAGAAATCGCAGGTTAACAGCAGCTCAAATTAGAGACCAGGTGAATGTCACACAGAGGTCCAGCAGCAGACACATCTCTAGAACAACTGTTAAGAGGAGACTTTGTGCAGCAGGCCTTCATGGTAAAATAGCTCCTAGGAAACCACTGCTAAGGACAGGGAACAAGCAGAAGAGACTTGTTTGGGCTAAACAACACAAGGAATGGACATTAGACCAGTGGAAATCTGTGCTTTGGTCTGATGAGTCCAAATTTGAGATCTTTGGATCCAACCACCATGTCTTTGTGCGACGCAGAAAAGGTGAATGGATGGACTCTACATGCCTGGTTCCCACCGTGAAGCATGGAGGAGGAGGTGTGATGGTGTGGGGGTGCTTTGCTGATGACACTGTTGGGGATTTATTCAAAATTGAAGGCATACTGAACTAGCATGGCTACTACAGCATCTTGCAGCGGCATGCTATTTTATCTGGTTTGCGTTTAGTTGGACCATCATTTATTTTTCAACAGAACAATGACCCCCAAACTCACCTCCAGGCTCTGTAAGGGCTATTTGATTAAGGAGAGTGATGGGGTGCTACGCCAGATGACCTAGCCTCTATAGTCACCAGACCTGAACCCAATCGAGATGTTTTGGTGTGAGCTGGACAGCAGAGTGAAGGCAAAAGGGCTAACAAGTGCTAAGAATCTCTGGGAACTCCTTCAACACTGTTGGAAGACCATTACCGGTGACTACCTCTTGAAGCTCATCAAGAGAATGCCAAGAGTGTGCAAAGCAGTAATCAAAGCAAAAGGTGGCTACTTTGAATAACCTACAATATAAGACATATTTTCAGTTGTTTCACACTTTTTTGTTAAATATTTAATTTCACATGTGTTAATTCATAGTTTTGATGCCTTCAATGTGAATCTACAATCATGAAAATAAAGAAAACTCTTTAGAAGGTGTGTCCAAACGTGTGGCCTGTACTTTATTTTTATATATATATATATATATATATATATATATTTATTTTATATATATATATATATATATATATATATATATATATATATATACTGTATAAGCATCTTCAGTATAATATATGTAAAAAATGTTAAGTATACAGATGAGTGTACCCGTTAAAGTTCAGGTTCATCGGGTTCAGCCAGACTTTAGATAAAGTTTAGTTTGGGACCAGGACTTGACCTGAACCCCATTGGAAATCACTGATTGGGCAGTTTGATTGTCCACCCACATACAGACAGCCATAATAAGAGCATTTGTGGAGGAGGGAGAAAACGGTTTTTAATTTCTTTTTCTACACAATACATTTGATAACTCTGTTTTTACTCCCATTTTGAGCCTTTCAAAAACAGCGAGTGGCTTGCTCTGGGCAGAGCAATGAGCACTAGAGATGAGCGAACCGGTCCCGGTTCGGCTCGAGGTCGGTTCGCCGAACCGAACTCGAACCGCATAGGAAACAATGGCAGGCATTCACAAACACATAAAAACACCTAGAAAACACCCTCAAAGGTGTCCAAAAGGTGACAAACAACTCACAACACAACACAAACACATGGGAAAGTGATAAGGACATATAATCATGCAAAAACAAAAGAGAAGGACAAGGAAAAAGTGGAGGACACACAGATATAGGCATGGCACGCCCTTCTAAAATCATGTAAAACACCGCAAGGTGACTCCAAGCGGACCCCTTCAGTGGCAGCAGTTGTGCCCCAGTTGTACACTTCACAGCTAGATTTGCATCAAGCACATTCAAAAATACGCCATAATTACCGTCCCCAGGATGACACCGGGGTAGGTAGCAAAGTATTTCCTGATCCCAGCTCTGTGCATCTTGGATCATTTATAAAAAACACAGCAAGCAAGGTTACTCCAAGCGGAGTCTCCCTTTTTTCCAAAAATTGGGCACCACACACACCCACCCCTTCAGTGGCAGCAGTTGTGCCCCAGTTGTACACTTCACAGCTAGATTTGCATCAAGCACATTCAAAAATACGCCATAATTAACCGTCCCCAGGATGACACCGGGGTAGGTAGCAAAGTCTTTCCTGATCCCAGCTCTGTGCATCTTGGATCATTTATAAAAAACACAGCAAGCAAGGGTTACTCCAAGCGGAGTCTCCCTTTTTTCCAAAAATTGGGCCCCACACACACCCACCCCTTCAGTGGCAGCAGTTGTGCCCCAGTTGTACACTTCACAGCTAGATTTGCATCAAGCACATTCAAAAATACGCCATAATTAACCGTCCCCAGGATGACACCGGGGTAGGTAGCAAAGTCTTTCCTGATCCCAGCTCTGTGCATCTTGGATCATTTATAAAAAACACAGCAAGCAAGGGTTACTCCAAGAGGAGTCTCCCTTTTTTTACAAAAATTGGGCCCCACACACACCCACCCCTTCAGTGGCAGCAGTTGTGCCCCAGTTGTACACTTCACAGCTAGATTTGCATCAAGCACATTCAAAAATACGCCATAATTAACTGTCCCCAGGATGACACCGGGGTAGGTAGCAAAGTCTTTCCTGATCCCAGCTCTGTTCATCTTGGATCATTTATAAAAAACACAGCAAGCAAGGGTTACTCCAAGAGGAGTCTCCCTTTTTTACAAAAATTGGGCCCCACACACACCCACCCCTTCAGTGGCAGCAGTTGTGCCCCAGTTGTACACTTCACAGCTAGATTTGCATCAAGCACATTCAAAAATACGCCATAATTAACCGTCCCCAGGATGACACCGGGGTAGGTAGCAAAGTCTTTCCTGATCCCAGCTCTGTTCATCTTGGCTCCTTTTAAAAAACACAGCAAGCAAGGGTTACTCCAAGCGGAGTCTCCCTTTTTTCCAAAAATTGGGCCCCACACACACCCACCCCTTCAGTGGCAGCAGTTGTGCCCCAGTTGTACACTTCACAGCTAGATTTGCATCAAGCACATTCAAAAATACGCCATAATTAACCGTCCCCAGGATGACACCGGGGTAGGTAGCAAAGTCTTTCCTGATCCCAGCTCTGTGCATCTTGGATCATTTATAAAAAACACAGCAAGCAAGGGTTACTCCAAGTGGAGTCTCCCTTTTTTTCCAAAAATTGGGCCCCACACACCCCCACCCCTTCAGTGGCAGCAGTTGTGCCCCAGTTGTACACTTCACAGCTAGATTTGCATCAAGCACATTCAAAAATACGCCATAATTAACCGTCCCCAGGATGACACCGGGGTAGGTAGCAAAGTCTTTCCTGATCCCAGCTCTGTGCATCTTGGATCATTTATAAAAAACACAGCAAGCAAGGGTTACTCCAAGTGGAGTCTCCCTTTTTTCCAAAAATTGGGCCCCACACACACCCACCCCTTCAGTGGCAGCAGTTGTGCCCCAGTTGTACACTTCACAGCTAGATTTGCATCAAGCACATTCAAAAATACGCCATAATTAACCGTCCCCAGGATGACACCGGGGTAGGTAGCAAAGTCTTTCCTGATCCCAGCTCTGTGCATCTTGGATCATTTATAAAAAACACAGCAAGCAAGGGTTACTCCAAGCGGAGTTTCCTTTTTTTCCCAAAAAGTGGGCCCCACACACACCCACCCTTTCAGTGGCAGCAGTTGTGCCCCAGTTGTACACTTCACAGCTAGATTTGCATCAAGCACATTCAAAAATACGCCATAATTAACCGTCCCCAGAATGACACCGGGGTACGTAGCAAAGTCTTTCCTGATCCCAGCTCTCTTCATCTTGGCTCCTTTTAAAAAACACAGCAAGCAAGGGTTACTCCAAGCGGAGTCTCCCTTTTTTCCAAAAATTGGGCCCCACACACACCCACCCATTCAGTGGCAGCACTTGTGCCCTATTTGCAAACAGGATGTTTTGATTTGCATCAAGCACATTCCAAATCCACAAGCATTTACTCTCCCCAGGATGACACAGGGATAGTAAATTCCTTCTGGATCCATGACTTGTTCATTTTGATGAACGTCAGTCTGTCCACATTGTCACTGGACAGACGCGTGCGCTTATCTGTCAGCACACACCCAGCAGCACTGAAGACACGTTCAGAGACAACGCTGGCAGCTGGACACGACAAAATCTCCAAGGCGTAACTGGAGAGCTCTGGCTATTTTTCTAGATTTGAAGCCCAAAATGAGCAAGGCTCCATTTGCAAAGTCATGGCATCGATGTTCATTTGGAGATACTCCTGTATCATCCTCTCCAGCCGTTGACTATGTGTCAGACTTGTTGTCTCTGGTGGCCTTGCAATGGAGGGTCTAAAAAAATTATGAAAAGATTCCATAAAATTGCTGTTAAAAGCACCAGATACGGTCTCTTTATTCATATATTCATGGCAGTAATGCAGGTTCCATTTTTCACATTTCATTCTAACAAATAGCTATTGAATTTTTCATGTCAGTATTCACACAGCAGTTTCTGCTATTCCATGTATTCCCCTTCCATAGTCACTGGTGTGCATACCTTATCTCCCCATAGTGATGTTTTTTAGGTTTTTTGCACCCAGTTCAGACATAGAATGGAGTTCCAAACGTTATTCCTTAATGTTAGTAGTTTTTTCGTTTGTGAACCCTCCCCATACACACCTATTGCCAATCCACATTATACGCATATATAGCCTGGGTCTCAGCGTCCCATACACGGTAAGTTTTTTAACTGCATGAGAGGACACACACAAGCTAGGGACCCCAACGTAGAGAAATACTTTGGCGTAGTGTTGGGGCTCTTCTGCATTGATCAATTCAGTAGCTAAATTTCTCTTTATTCATATATTCATGGCAGTAATGCAGGTTCCATTTTTCACATTTCATTCTAACAAATAGCTATTGAATTTTTCATGTCAGTATTCACACAGCAGTTTCTGCTATTCCATGTATTCCCCTTCCATAGTCACTGGTGTGCATACCTTATCTCCCCATAGTGATGTTTTTTAGGTTTTTTGCACCCAGTTCAGACATAGAATGGAGTTCCAAACGTTATTCCTTAATGTTAGTAGTTTTTTCGTTTGTGAACCCTCCCCATACACACCTATTGCCAATCCACATTATACGCATATATAGCCTGGGTCTCAGCGTCCCATACACGGTAAGTTTTTTAACTGCATGAGAGGACACACACAAGCTAGGGACCCCAACGTAGAGAAATACTTTGGCGTAGTGTTGGGGCTCTTCTGCATTGATCAATTCAGTAGCTAAATTTCTCTTTATTCATATATTCATGGCAGTAATGCAGGTTCCATTTTTCACATTTCATTCTAACAAATAGCTATTGAATTTTTCATGTCAGTATTCACACAGCAGTTTCTGCTATTCCATGTATTCCCCTTCCATAGTCACTGGTGTGCATACCTTATCTCCCCATAGTGATGTTTTTTAGGTTTTTTGCACCCAGTTCAGACATAGAATGGAGTTCCAAACGTTATTCCTTAATGTTAGTAGTTTTTTCGTTTGTGAACCCTCCCCATACACACCTATTGCCAATCCACATTATACGCATATATAGCCTGGGTCTCAGCGTCCCATACACGGTAAGTTTTTTAACTGCATGAGAGGACACACACAAGCTAGGGACCCCAACGTAGAGAAATACTTTGGCGTAGTGTTGGGGCTCTTCTGCATTGATCAATTCAGTAGCTAAATTTCTCTTTATTCATATATTCATGGCAGTAATGCAGGTTCCATTTTTCACATTTCATTCTAACAAATAGCTATTGAATTTTTCATGTCAGTATTCACACAGCAGTTTCTGCTATTCCATGTATTCCCCTTCCATAGTCACTGGTGTGCATACCTTATCTCCCCATAGTGATGTTTTTTAGGTTTTTTGCACCCAGTTCAGACATAGAATGGAGTTCCAAACGTTATTCCTTAATGTTAGTAGTTTTTTCGTTTGTGAACCCTCCCCATACACACCTATTGCCAATCCACATTATACGCATATATAGCCTGGGTCTCAGCGTCCCATACACGGTAAGTTTTTTAACTGCATGAGAGGACACACACAAGCTAGGGACCCCAACGTAGAGAAATACTTTGGCGTAGTGTTGGGGCTCTTCTGCATTGATCAATTCAGTAGCTAAATTTCTCTTTATTCATATATTCATGGCAGTAATGCAGGTTCCATTTTTCACATTTCATTCTAACAAATAGCTATTGAATTTTTCATGTCAGTATTCACACAGCAGTTTCTGCTATTCCATGTATTCCCCTTCCATAGTCACTGGTGTGCATACCTTATCTCCCCATAGTGATGTTTTTTAGGTTTTTTGCACCCAGTTCAGACATAGAATGGAGTTCCAAACGTTATTCCTTAATACTACTGGTACGGGTAGACTGTTGAAGATGACGAGACCGTCCCATGCTTGTCAAGTTACAACTGGGAGAATCACTCCCTGCACCTGCACGGTTGTTTGGTGGAAAAGCCGAGCTAAGATCGAGTAACAGCTTCTGCTGATACTCCTGCATACGTGCGTCCCTTTCTATGGCTGGAATTATGTCACAAAATTTGGACTTGTACCGGGGATCTAATAGTATGGCAATCCAGTAGTCATCATCACTTCTAATTTTGACAATACGAGGGTCATGTTGGAGGTAGTGCAACAAGAAGGCACTCATGTGTCTTGCGCAGCCATGCGGACCAAGTTCACGCTGTGTTTGTGGCATAGAGGTGCTAACCGTTCTTTCTTCCTCTGACATCTCCCCCCAACCTCTTTCAACAGAAATTTGACCAAGGTCTCCCTCATCCGCTGAGTCTTCCATGTCCATGGACAGTTCGTCCTCCATTTCTTCATGTTCTCCTGCACCTTCCTCAACATTTAGCCTGATACCATGCACCCTTGTTGATCCCTGTCCCCCATGGTCCCAAGCCTGCCATGTTGGTGATGATGAACGTCTGGACCTTGGTGATGTTGTTGTCCCTTGCGCATATGAATCCTCCTGTAGTTCCTGCCCTTCCTGTTGTCCCACCCCCTGACCCCGAATAGTGTTTAGCGTGTGCTCCAGCATGTAAATGACTGGAATTGTCATGCTGATAATGGCATTGTCAGCGCTAAACATATTCGTCGCCATGTCGAAACTGTGCAGAAGGGTGCCTAGGTCTTTGATCTGAGACCACTCCATCAGGGTGATCTGCCCCACCTCTGCATCTCGTCGGCCCAGGCTATACGTCATGACGTATTGCACCAGGGCTCGGCGGTGCTGCCACAGTCGCTGTAACATGTGGAGAGTTGAATTCCAGCGTGTCGCCACATCGCATTTCAGGCGATGAACCGGCAGGCCGAAAGACTTCTGGAGCGATGCAAGTCGCTCAGCTGCGGCGGTTGAACGGCGGAAGTGAGCAGACAGTTTTCGTGCCCTGTTCAGAAGGCCATCTAGGCCGGGATAGTGTGTTAAGAATTGCTGGACAACAAGGTTCAACACGTGAGCCATACAAGGCACGTGTGTCACCTTGCCCAGGCGAAGGGCCGCACCCAGGTTTGCAGCATTGTCGCACACGGCCTTACCAGGCTGCAGGTTGAGCGAGACAACCATTTATTAAACTCGGACCGCAGAGCTGACCACAACTCCTCAGCTGTGTGACTCTTATTCCCAAGACATGTCAAGCTAAAGACCGCCTGATGCCGTTGCGCTCTGCTGCCAGCATAGTAATGAGGGGTGCGTGATTCCTTCTGCGCAGTGAGAACGCTGGTGGCCTGACCAGGCAGGCTTGGGGCGGAGGTGGAGGACCCAGATGAGGTGGAGGAGGCAGAAGCAGTGGCGGAACTTGGACAGACAGAGGATTGACACACAAGTCGTGGGGACTGCAAGACTTGTGCAGCAGACCCTTAGCAGACTGAGTGTTTGC